>NC_086250.1:43978238-44202121 GCF_021018805.1 Prinia subflava
GACAGTGATGCCTGTTTTGGCAAGTACTGATAATCATAAAGTGCTGAGGCACACTAAAACATGGGCATCCTGAGGAAGCCAGAAAAACAGCTGGTAAATCCCCAGGTAGACTCCCATCTTCTTAATAGCAAGGCTGTGTACGAGGCATGGAGAGGGTAGAAACCACTTTTACTCTGGACACTAGGATACCCATGGAGTCTTTGGCAAACATTGTGGAGTTTGGTTGTTGCTTTGGGTTGTAGAGGTGAGATCTGACCATGTATTGTCACTAGCCTCAGGCTGGTGTATTTCCTCAGGCAGTGAAAACCATGTACAACAAATTACAACATAATAATTAAGCATTAACATGCCTCTGAAAACTGACAGTGATTAATGTGTTTTCAGATAATCTGCAGTGTGATGCTCTTGGCCATTACCTTGCTGTAGATCTAAGTGATGGTTATGCTATTAGCACATTTCAAGCCCATTTTGGGGGCTGCTCTGCCAATTTTTGAAAGCCCCACCATGACACAACGTAAAAATGCAAGCCTACTTCTCGCATCCACATTTTGTGTAGAATTTAAAAATAAATATATATCACTTTAAAACCCTTTCTGTGAATATTTGGCAGTTTTCAAAAACCAGTCTGTGAATGCTGCTCTGCTTTACCCTTTTAGCTTGACTTCATTTGAGCATCCATGTGGCTGTGTTTTACAAGAATAAATAGGAAGCAAGTGGTAACTTTGGGAGTGCAGGAAAACCAGTTCTGAGGGGTCCTGCACCACAGGCTCTTGCAGTAAGTTTTTCCAGTTCCATGTGATGGCAGTTGCTTTTGGGTGGGATATGGCAGTGGCTGCTGCTTTGTTCTCGCAGCTGGAGGCTCCTCTTCAGCTGAAATGCTTTGGGGTTGCACAACTGCTGCTGGAACATTGTGCTCTAAAGACAGTAACTGCTAGGGAAAGAGCCATAACTCAATATGAGGTCCAGGGCTTGCAATTCAGGAGCAGAAATGCAGCTTAGCTGGATCACTGAGCTGGCAGAGCTGCTGCTGGGCTGTTTTCATGGAGCTCTTCACAACATGAAACTTCCCTGCAGCTTTGCAAAAGCCTGCTTTAACATTGCCAAGAATGGATGTAGGTAGGAAATTGCAGTTGTGCCTATGTTATGGGCACAAACCATCCAAGATTGTCAGATGAAATGTGATCATTTTACTGATAATATATTTAAGCTTTCTGTCAGGGCTGGAACCCTAGGCATCATGGTGGAAAGCAGTTCATGTGGACTTAGCAATACTTGGAGAATCAAAGTATTTTTGCAGCTTGAGGTCTCTCTGGCCCTGTTCTTAGTTTTTTTAGCTGGCTCTAGGCAGTTTTCTGAAAAAGTATTTTGGAGGTGTTCTAGCTGTCTTCACAGGTTGATACTATATTTTTATCAGTTATCTTTAAAAACCCCCAACGGAGTAGCAGCATATGCAGTGAAAGAGCCTGTATGGATAATACCAGAAGTTTACTATCCGTTTCACTTTCCCTCAATAGCCATTTTTCCTTCACCCCTTTTCACTTTCCCCATGGCTGATAGCCTACACACTTTACTGAGTTATTTCACAGCAGTAGAATTAGGAAGAGTAAACAGTGTCCTTAATAATAAGCCATTTTCAAAGTTGCGTAACTGAACTGTATTTAGGAACCTTACTCTCAAAATGGTTGATAGTTGGAAAGAAAACTTCTGATCCCATTGTCAGTATGACTTTCTATAATGGAAGGGCTTTTGAATTTAGAATATTTTCAGAGCAGGTGAAATATCCGTATCTGAACTGCTTTCTGAGTTTTAGCACTAGATAAGCTTGAGGTCGGTTCATATGTTTAGTATTACTTTATTGTCTGTAAAATGATTTCTATTCACAAAGGTACATGTAGTGAACATTATTACTAAAATTTTGCATACAGCACCAGTGTCAAAGGAATTTGTTTTGTGGAAAAAAAACCCCTAGGTATTTAATACTTTTTTATATATGATCCAATACCTTTTTGTGTAAGGCATATAGTACAGTTTTTAAAGTGCCAAAAGGCACTCCTATCATACTTTGAAACTTTTTATCCATATGTGAAGCTAAACCTGTAAAGACTGACTTTTGTGAAATGCTTAGTTCCATACAATCTCGGCTTTCATGAAATAAAGATGTAAAGCAGAAAAAATACTTAAGTGTCCTGAATACAAATTACTAAGAATTGGCCCCTGCTTTAGATTCCTATACATTTTTGGGAACGATAGCTGCCTTTTGGTTACTGTGTACCTCATTCTGGCCAAAAATTGGCAGAATTAATATTCTGACACTTAGCAATTTTCAGCCTTATGTGAACAGCAGAGTGTTTGCTTTAGGTCCCTTGATCAACAGATATTAGTAGAGTTGTTCTGATATATATGAAAAGAAAATAATAGGTAGTGCTTCTTCTATATTGTTCTCAAAACTGATAGGTATTATGCCATTTCTACAGGTGCAATTTCAGTAAATTCTGAAATACATGTGTATCAAGTATATGATTTTTCTCTGGACAATTTTAATTATGTTAATGAACATGCAGGCAGTGGAAGCCACTTAATGTGAACTCTGTTGTTTTTATCACAGATAAAAATATACTGGATATGTTATATTGAAGCATTAACATTTTTCTCTGTAGAACTCCCAAGACAGAGTTGAGTATCTGTATTATGTCAGGTTTTTTTACTGATGTAACTCTGCAAAACTTCTGCACATTGGTTTGAGTGGAACAGCTTCAGTAGATGTAGGGATGTAGTTTCATATACATAGTGTAGAATTCACCTGTGCATCACTGTAGCTGTAGCACATTAAAAAAGGTTGTGAACTGGACTTAGATGTTGGCTACAGGCACAGAGAGACATCATGGCGTTGTTTGTTCCCCAGGATGTAGACAAAATCTTGAGAAGTGAGCTCAGAAACCTCTTTGTTCAGAGTTACGGGAGGATATCACCTGCATCTTATTTCTTAAGCCCATATTCTGCTTCAAAGAGATATGTGCCTGCAGGCAGAAGAAGCAACAGTTGGTTGAAGGAATTAAGTAAAACGCCCAGGGGAGCCAGACTCATGATTTCCATCAACCTGAGCAGAATCAGGGTCAAGATGTCTTCTGTTTGTGTTGTGGTACTTTGCTAGTGTACTAAATCATTGTCAGCAGCTTCCATGGAAATATATTGTTTGGAGTTTGCTTAAGCAAAGAGTTTGCTTTAAGCTTTTACTCTGATCCATCTTCAGACCTTTATGCTTGCAGCTTACTTGTTGAGAGATGTAGTGAATGGAAGAAACTGTCCTTTCCTATTCCTGTTGTTACTTGCAGGAGCATGCTGTCTATCTGAATCAATGGCTTGTTCCATTTTGGTTTATCCAGATGTTTTCTGCTTTTATCACATACCATTATGAACTCCATGTTATCAAAACAGACCAAGGGACTGGACAGAGTTAGGAAACTGTAAGAGGGAATATTGAGGACAGGACAACACGTCTGACAAAAATTGCATGGCATGAATAATATGCTGGAGCAGTGATTGGAGGGAATAGAACATTTTGGCAGCCAAGGAATATCCAAAACATTTGAAGAAGAAAGCAAAGGAATGGAATGTGGCATCTTCTGTATTCTCTTTTCAGAAGTGAGAGTTTGACCTGACTGTAAGGGAAATTTGGTAAAAGCGTGAGGAATGTGCCTCCTAAGGAAGGGAGGAAAAGCTCCTTCCACTGGAAGTCTGGGAATTGCAGAGGATAAAACATCCTGTCAATGACGAGCTCTCATGTCCAGGAGTTTGGACATGGTATTTATGATATTTATGTTCTAGAGCTCCTGTGCTTCTTGAGTCGGACAAATCCTTTCCAGCTTACACACTTCACCAGTTGCATTGAAACCCGTTGGATACATGGGATAGGTGGTATTTGGCTGCATGTTCTTGGCTATTTTAAGTTTCTAAGGATGTGGTTCCACATTTGATGGTCTTGTGTGGAAAAGAAGCTTTAGAATACTAATGTCTGGTGTAAATCATTCTTTTTTGTAAATGTTTTGCAAGTATATGCCTCAAAATCAGGCAATTAATTTGTATTTCATTAGAAACAGCAACATTTCCATAGAAAGCTGTACCAGCAAAATGCCTATCAGCTAGCAGTTTCAAGTTAATACTTTAAAAAATGTTTAGAATTAGACTTTTACAGCCATAGGTTTTTTTTCCTCTGGGATAACAGCAAATTTAAGGGTCAGAAAACTTATTTTGAGGTCCTAATACATACTCAGCAACCTAATTTTGAGTGATCTTTATTTTAATTCCAGTTGAAAAACTTTTAAAAATTAGCAGCATGACTTAGATGCATTTATCTATTTACCTTTCTTTCTGATTGTTGATTTCTTATTTTTTTTTTAATCTAAGGGTGCAGTTACTTTTTTTTACTTAATGGGGTTTTTTTTCTGGAGATTTGGGCAACTGCAGTACAGGCTCGAGAGTCACTTACTTTCTGCCTAAACCAAAACAAGAAAGTGACATGGATGTTTTGATGCTATTCACATTTTATATGTGTACAGTTCTAGCAAGCAGGATGTATCTTTTTTCAAAACAAAAAAATATTCCAGGTTTCATAGTTCACTAGTGCAAGCAGAAAATGATAGGTAATTAATTTTAATGGAAAAGCCCATGAGCCTTGTAGAAAAAAATTAAGGGATGATGAAGACCTTTCCATGATTTGGAAGCACTTTTTACATATGAGAGACTTCGATTAAAAAATGCCATTAAAAATGTACCAAATATTACCTAATTCTGTGAGTTGATTTTGCAGATTTTTTTGTTGTATCATGCAGAGCTTTCAGCAAGTGGTTTATTTAAATTCAGAGTACTTTTTCACTCAGAGTAACAGAATCAGGCCCTTTAGTATGTGCCTGTAGAGCTCAGCTGTTTCATCTCATGGCTTTTTATCAATTTTATTCACAAAGATTTCTTGTTGAGGACATTATTGGTTTGAGTGCTATTAACAGCATTAGAGTACCAGCAGATTTTTTTTTTCTAAGATACCATGCTTTCTACAGTAATTTTAAATAACTTTCAGATTCATTATACTCATTATTTCAAAAACATATTATTGAAACAATGTGTTCAATGCAAATATCCAGGAAAGCTCCCATAATTACAACAATTACAGAAAGAAATTTCTAGTCTGGAGAGCTTAATTCTTATAGAGAGAGTTTTGCATAATATTGCTAAGCTACACATGTAAAATAACCTTGCTAAATTAAAGAGCAATTACTTGGTTTATCATTGTTTGCCTTAAAAATATCACCATCTTGAAAAAAGGGAAAAGAACTTGTGGGGCAGGACTTTTACACACTGACTTTTTGGAGGACTGTTGTTATGAATATCACCTAAGCTCAATGGATAATCAATTAGATCTGTGCTTTCTTTGCAGCTCTTTCCAAACACTTTTTTCTCCGAGCCCCGCCATTCTACTCAGCATGCTGTGGTGGGTCCTGTCAGCACCCTGCATCCCCCACTGCTTTTCCAAGTAAGTTTTTATGCTTCATCAGTAATGCTTGAGTTATTCTGTAAACCAAAGCAGCAGGATTTAATGTGTTCTGGAAAACTAATTGGTGATGCAATGGCAGCAGCTAATTCCTTAGTAAAATCACAGCAATCCTATTCAGAGGGTTTCCAAAGATTTATCAAACTTAAGTACACTGAGCAATTGTGAGAGGTTTCTAATGGCATTGAGACACCCAGACAGAGCTAACCTAGGAAAGTGCCTTGTTTTCAGTTTGCTAGAAACAATTCTTTAAAATCAGTAACTCTTAAAAATCAGTGTCAATAAACATTTGCAAATAAGAAAAGAGCTGGAGGATGGTAAAATGTGTGCTGCATTTTAATGTTTGTTAGGGGTAAATTATGATTCAGGAAGCTTTAGCATTATTTAAATACAACAATCATTCTTTTTGTAAAGTCAAATGTGTGCACGTTGACTTTGTTTCTCTTTTTTAATCATAATGTAAAATGAAGAAGTATGTTGAAGAGAATTTTGACCAGTGTATGCTATCCATTCAGGATTAAGAACTGGAACACACTTCCATTTAATCCAAAACTGGATTTAGCCTTGATTGGGAAGATTGCATGCCATAGTTTAAGAGTGGACAGTCATGATTTTGTGCTTATGGCTCAGGAACACAAACAGAAGGAACATTTCCTTTTTCTTCAAAATGGAAAAAAAGAAAGCACAAATTGCTTGTCAAATCCAAATGAAAGCTGGAGCTTATACATGCTTTGGCATATACTTTTCTATCACTGTTGCATTCAAACCATTCCTGACTAAAGTGCATGCTTTTTATGAATTGTTTCAGAAGGGCAGTTGCTAAGTTGAATGATTCTTGACAAGTGAGGCAGCAAATGCTGGCAGTTTAATGAGCTGCAAGTTTCTGAGCACCTCTTTAGGGGGCTGACACTTTCCCACAGAGCGTTTTACATGGCCTCGGCTCTCCCACAATGGCTGACAGCACCATGACCAATCACCACTTTCACTTTACTCATCCACACGCGACCTCACCACAATTTTTCACTGTGCAGATGAACTTTAGGAACCATTTCACATTGAAAAGGCCTGGGCAAGGGTCAGTTGCCCTTTTGTATGGCCATAAAGCAATACTCTATGTGCCAGTCTTTTCTCCTGTCTCACATTCCAAGAGATTTTCTGGACACCATTTAAAGCACTTGACTGAAAAATAAAGCAGTGAATGAAACTGACTTTTATAGACTCATTCTAGCTCATCTTCCCATATAACCCTGTCTACCTGAAAAGGGATTTAGTGGATGAGCTGAGTGTATACAGGGACTTGCTGAATACATAGGCCCATTATCAACTGTGGGGATTGTTTATTAACCAGGACTGATACACTACTATTTTGGAAGTGACCTATTAATTGTCCATTTAACTAGAATGTATTGAATTCTAATGAAAAAATGGAAACCATGACTAAAGCTTTTACTTGCTCCTTCAAGGTGGTCTCTGCCATGAAGGCAAATGAAGATTGTTCCACAGATTAAGAGGACATTTATCACTCTATATTAGGATACAAAGGGAGGACTTAACAAAAATCAAACCAGCAACATAGGAAATAGATGGTCACATTTATGTCAGCAGAACACTAAACCTTCTGCTGCATGTTCAGAGTGATGAGCTGCAAACTGACATATTTAATTTTGCTGGAATTGTTGAAATATATAAATGACTGCCTATCCTGCTGCACTTAAAAATCCTATAATCCACAAACTGAAATTTAGTGTTTGTTTAACAGTTGGAGTGTATTTTAGAATATGGCTAATTTTTCAAGAAATTCTCTGGGCTACCCGATGGTAGGTTTCAGATTTTTTGATCCATAGGCTGTTTGTTAAGGCTTCTGAGCATTCTGCTCATCATTAAATTTTGTTTAGTTAATCTTTTAAAATTCATCACATATTGTGCCTTAGAGTGTAAA
The DNA here is from genome assembly GCF_021018805.1 of Prinia subflava. Taxonomy (NCBI): domain Eukaryota; kingdom Metazoa; phylum Chordata; class Aves; order Passeriformes; family Cisticolidae; genus Prinia; species Prinia subflava. Next base: position 43,985,723 of record NC_086250.1, read on the forward strand.
GATGGCTTACTATTAAGTTAGTCTAATATAGGTGTTAAGCTGGACCCTATGTACTGCCTGTACAGGAATTAATTAGTGCCTTGAGGCTCCAGCAGGAGGTTGTTTCCTTGCTGATTGACTGTTAACAACCAGCCAGGCAAGACAAATTTTAAGGGGTCACATAATTTGGCGTCCTCTGTCCTTGGCTGACAACTCCATTGTGGAACGGAGGCCAGCAGGCAAGGACCAGCCCTGTTACGCCTCTTCCCTTGCTGGTGTCTCTCATCCACAGTGGGGATGAGAGAAGGTACCAGTTCTGCTGCTGCTGGGCTGTACATTCCAGTAAACCTGAGAATGGCTGACTGTGCAGCAGAATCTACTCAGAGGCTACCTGGAAAAAGGTACATACATTCACTAAGTTTGAGCAAGAAAGAGGGAAAACATGCTTGAGGAAGGAAGGCTCCCAACTTGCCCCCAGTTTTGTGGGTGTGATTGGAGCATGCACTGGGGGTTATAAAGGGGCTCTGCAGTCCCCAGAGAGAAATCAACCTTTGTGGAAACCGCCACTGTGGTATTTCCACTTTTGTTCTGCAAATTGTTCATTTTGGTTTGGATGAAATCTGACTGTGTATTACAGTGTAATAAATACCAAGACATTAGCAGTGGGTTCTGATTTTTGTATCTGGTCTTAGATATATGAAATTTGAAATGAAAATTGAAATACATATATAAATCAAGGATTATTTATACTGTAACATTGTAAATCATAATAATTATTTTTTACCACACTGTTATGAGGAACAAATATAAAGGTCTTGATTTCTTGATGTGAAAAGTTCAAGAAAAGTAATGTTTCACAGAGGTAGTCATATTTTAGGGAATAATCATTGTACATTAGCTCAGCTTCTGATACTCTACTGGTTAAAGCTGGAAGCAGAATGCAGGGGTAGTATATGTAATATCAAACCAGTAACACATGGCTGCAAAAGTATTTAGTCAACCTTGCAAGACATAGAGATATACACTTCAGTTTCTCATCATTATACTACAATATCCTCAGTATATGTATGTTTGTTTTTCTGTGGGTGTTTAAAGATACATATACCCATGTGTATATATGTATAATAGACAGAAGTTGAAATGTGGTTTAGCCCCAAGAACAGTTTGTTGAAGCTGCATCTGGATTTCATTAGTATTTTCAAGAGCACTATATCATTTGAAAAAATGTATTTAATTTTCTCCCACCCCATTACAGCTGACTAGAATAGATAGACTTTTTCACAAAAAAATGTTTAGTATTTGAGACAACCTGCTTTTCAGGGGGAATTTGCCTTTGGTTTCAATATGAAAATGATCAGATCCTTTGTAGGAATTGAGCAGCCAAACACCTTTGCAGCTGCTGTAACTGTAAGCTGGGAGGGCAATCTAGGCCCTTGAACATGAGAAGGTGGACAACAGGAGGGCAGCTTGCATCTGAGTTGCCACTCCTACAGCAAGACTGTAGGTGTCAGTGGCTGTATAGCCATGGCACAGGTTTCTGAGCCATAGTGCAGCTGTTTCCTGGCCTGCTTGTATCTTCCTAATTATCACATGACGTGTTTGATGATGGGCCCTATTCAACTGGTCCCCGCTTCTGCTTCCTGTATTTGTGGAAGCTGGGAGCACTGAAAGCATATGAAGCCTCACTAAGGGCTGCTTCTCATACACCATACCTTCCTAGGGGAGAGGGAGCATGGGAAAGCACTATGGCTTTAGGTTTTATCGGGTGTGAGGAACATGAGAGATTTATCTTGTGGTTTCTGTGCTCTTTGTGTGAGCCCTTCTTCACTGCAGCTCTGTCTCCCAGCTTTGAGGCTCTTTTCCAGGGTAGGGCTCCCTCTAGATGTGCATCAAGGGGATGTGATTGGATTCACTGGAAACTGCCCTCCCAGGACTTGCTATGAGATGTCAAAGAATTAGAAACCAGGCTGAAAGGAGTAAGTCCAAGTACTCTCCAAATCCTCTAATAACGAAATTGCTGCAGCTCCAGAATAACTAAGAGAATGACAAGGGATTTTCTGAGAAATACTTCACTTCAAAAGCCTTTCATGAGAAAAAAAAAAAAAAAAAAAGAAAAAAAGAAAAAAAACCAAAACAAAACAACTTAGGAAAACCTACTTAGTTTATTTAAATCAGTATTACAGACCACTTTTATGTAATTTTACATTGCACACAAGGAATAAATAAACTCATAGGAAAACTTGTTGCAGTTTACTCAGTGGTGATGATGGGCAAAGAAAAGTGGAGTTCCTCCCTGACTGTATTTGAATTTTGCAGTAGCATGGGCTCTGTCCTAATATTCCTCTACGAAGTCATCTGATTTACTTTGTACCATCAGAGGGAGACTCTTGTCTACTGACAACACCTCTAGATCCAAGTGAGGATTTAATCCTTAATGAACATGACTGAAGCATTACAACACACTCGTAACACCAGCAAATCAAAAGTGGGACAAGAGTCTACAAGTATTGTAGTGAACAGAATATTTCTCTGATATGTGCTAGGTGTTATGGGAAACTCTCATCTATTTCCACTAGGGGAGGAAAGTGTGCTGCCTCTTCTGACCCAGGAGTCTAACTCCAAATCCCGAAGAGGCATATTAAGAAGAGCTGTCTTTTCTGAAGACCAGAGGAAAGCTTTGGAGAAAATGTTCCAGAAGCAGAAGTATATTAGTAAAACAGACAGAAAGAAACTGGCCCTTAACCTGGGTCTAAAGGAGTCTCAGGTAAGGAATGTCCTTTTTGGGAAAAATCTTTAAAATGGCTTTAAAGGAGGAAAACTGAACAGTGCAGGGGCAGCCCTGAGCTCTTTTACCTGCAAAGACCAAAGCAAATCAATGGCAGTTTAAACCAGGGAATACTTGAACAGTTTCCTGATTTATTTCCTGTCTGTATACTTTCAAAAAGTGATGGCTCCATTTTCACACAAAGAAACATGACTTCTGTGTTTCATTTCCAACTCCCTTTTCCACTGCTCTAAAGGCAGTGGAAAAAAAAATGAGTGCATCATTCTTTCATTCCACTGAGTGCCCTTTGCACTCACAGATGAACAACTAGGGACAAGGCAGCCAACAGCACTTCCTCTGGAACTGCTCTGCCCCAAGAGACAGGCAACCATTCCTACAGAAAGACACTTGACTGCACAAAGAAAGAGATTTTCAGAGCTGAGAGATACCATAGGAAGAAACACTTTGCAGGGTGACCTTGTAAAACACTCCCACTTTACTTACCAATTCATATTTCATGGGATTTTTTGCATGAGTCTCAGTTGGTCTACTGCAGGGTTTTAGAATTTAGCTGAGGGTCTAATGCCTCCAGTGAGCTTTTCTGACTGAACAGCTACATTGATAGTGGTGCTGAGCAGCAGTAACCCAATCTGGAATTTTGGGGGCCTCACCTATCTGCAGATAAAAACAAAGGAAAAGTGTCTGGCTCGAAGAGCACAAAATGTGAAAGAAACTGGAAAAAAAAATTGTAAGGGCATGTAACACCATAAAATGAACTTGGTAGTTGCTGACAGGTGGGATTTTGAAGGAGTAGATGCATCGCTCTAGATTGCAGTTGAAATACTGAGAGGTAACCGTATGATTTTGTTTCTTTGCATGCAGTAGGGAGTGAAAGCACTTAAGATATCTGTGCAGAAGCTGTCTGAGGGACAGAAAAGCCTGGGAATGGTGATGAGAGCTCTCATCATCTTTATCTTGGAGATTTTCAGAACTTGAAAAGGCTCTCAACAATTCGATACAAGTTGGCAGTTGGCTCCAGTTTGCACAGTTTGGTCTGTGGTAGTTCCTTGCAACTTGATGATTCTGACACCATTGCAAGCACTGCAACAGTAAACAAAAACAAGCAGAGTGTGCTGTTTCTCAGTGTGATGTACAGAACTGTAATCTCTGCAGGAAAACTATTTCAATGGAAATGTGCAATTGGACTCACCACTGTGCTGCCTAAAAAAATTCCCAAAATGTAGTCAAATTCCTAATATTACAGTTATCTCCTTGCAATTATTTTCTGTGCTCTTGTTATTCAAGAGAGCTTGGGGTTGTAAAAAATAATGTAGTGATACACAGATAACATCTAGTACTACAAGAATATAATTTCATGGTAGTGACAGACCTGATGATATTCTTCTCTTGTTTTTATTCCCCTCATGAAAGGAAGAGAAGTTGCTGTTAAAGTTACTTCTTCAATTTTCTGACCAGTTGTGCTTGAGGAATAGTACCTGTCATATAAGACAATGATTCTCAGACCTTTGAAACCAAAGCCCTTTTGTCTTCATATAGAGTATCTGAATACTAGACCCAAATGCAAGTTTTTAAGGGAAAAGAGAACATAATCTGAATAATTTGATTGATCACCTTCACCTTTCTTCTCTTCATGTAAAACCAGTTCCTGGTTGTATATTCCCCCAAGCTTTCCCAAGCATTTCATAAATGCTTTTGAATGCTTGTGTTTAAGAGTTGCAACTCAAAGTTTTTGAAAAGTTGATTTTATCTCAAAATCACATGGGTTCTAGGCAACTCCTGGAAAACTGTAGTCAGGCAGACAAAATGTCTTTAAATCCTCACTCTGGTGTCCTATGTCAGAACACACTTTTTGAAGCTGTATGGCCAAGCTGATTTTACCTCTGTTTGTGAAAGGGACAATCATGCTTCTTACAGCCTCTGTTTAGTAGAGGCCTTCACAGCACCAGTAATACCACTTAGTTTTCTTCATGATGATACAAATCTTCTCTGGGAATTCTGTCTAGAAGGGTGTTGCTGTAGGAAACTCTTCTATCCCTAGCTATTAGGCTGTCCAAGCTAAGTAATCTCCTGTTGCAGGTGGAGCAAGTGGAGAATATTTGTTCAGGTGTAGTAAATAGTGATGGGAAAAGCCTCAGATAATGTCAGTCAGCTGCCTTCACTGGATCTCTGGTGTAACAACGAATAAGGAAGGAATGTCAAACTAAGGATGGAAAGAAAAAAACCCACTTGTTAGGGCAAAGTTGTTTAAAGCAAAGAATGATAATAAACTCTCATTAACTTTGCAAACAGGTGAAAATTTGGTTTCAGAATCGAAGGATGAAGTGGCGAAACTCCAAAGAAAAAGAAGTGCTTTCTAACAGGTGCCTCCAAGAAGAAGGTCTTCAGGAGAACTACCTCTCACGATCCACCATGAATTTTACCTCCCCATGCCCATCTGTGTGGGAAATGTCTGAAGAGCGAGCAAGTCCAAGGTGGAGGGAGCATTCCCCAGGAAATTCTGAAAGACTGATTAGTACACAACCACCTCCAAGAGCAAATTCATTGCAGAGCCCACTCTATTTGTATCCTGACCAAGACACTGCAAACAAAGCATCAAGTGTAAGGGAGTAGGGGCAGTTTGTAAATGGAGTGGGAGGGTGCAGGCTTCAAACGAGCAGTCTTTTAAGATTAACAATATTTGAACATTGTAAAGCTAACTAGTTTATGCTTCAAAAATATGCTAAAGTCTAACACCATTAAAATTACAAACAACTAATGACTTAAGAAATATTCTTCAATATTAAGTCTTTTCTTGTGTCTTTTCCAGTCTTGTACTGACCTTAAAAGTAAATAGGAACTGATGGTAAGTAAAATGAAGTGAAGAGCATGAAGCTGAATTTGTGCTCTGATTTATACATCTGCACTGTATGTGATGCTCGTTAAAAACACACTAACAGAGAATCACTTTTATCTCTCATTATTGTAGTCAGACCAAATAATTTTTTCTGTGCATGAGATTAGAAGAACTCTGTTTCTCTCCATACAGTAAGCGGTTTTGGGTTCTTTTAGAAATTCATTAAATAACACAATACATTAATATGGACATTTTTGGTGTGTTTTCTCCATCTGTCTTCACCTATGTCAGTATTCAATTAGCTTTAAATAGTATGGTCACGGGTCAACTGATAACCTTGGTAAAGTATGCAATATTAAAAGGCAAACAACCTACTTTATAAAATATTCTGTGTTTAAGTAACTCTGATTAGAGTGTGTACTGAAAAGTGCAATTCACTGTCTTTTTGCCCATGCATGAATCTACTAGCATTTTTAGCTCTGAATTGCAGTGTCTTTTTTTGGCTGTTGGTAGACTCTTTTGTAGTTCAAAACTGCAATGACAGTGTGAAGAATTGTAGCCAAAATGCACTAAGCAACAGACACATAACTGGAAAAATTGCTACTACAGCCAGTTCAGAAAATTACTTATGGAGATGACATACCACAGTAGCATTATCCCTGACTTACTGCTGTTTAAACTGGTGCCAGTAAGGGCATATTAGCATATATCTGTATCAAAGACAGGACAGCATTCTGTGTAATACAAGTAGCCTCGAATATTATTAAAGCTACTTAAAATTATTTGCTTGCTTAATCCAATTTAAGGAGATTAGTCTATGCATTCAGGTCTATCTTTCTTTGTTTTATTTGCAAATCTTTATAGCTCATAATGGGAACATAACATTCATTTTCTTTTTCATAAGATTATGGATGTCTTTGTTGAGAAGAGAGACTAAAGATGTTTTATATGCTACAGGCAAAACTTTTTGGAGAACATTATGGTTTTATAGGGGCTATTTTCTTTCTGGCATTCATACATTTTATAGGCGAAAGATTATGATAGGCTAGTCTGGCTTTTCTTACTGGCCTTGAGTGTTTCTGATTATTCTTGCCTTGAACTCCACATCTTTTGAACTGTATTGTACATCTTTCAAAAAGCTGTGCAATTGCTATGGAGTAAATTGTTATTTAATGTTTTACCTTTTGATAAATGATCTACTATTCCCCTTGTTACATTGTATTATCTGGGAAGTCAAATTTAGATACATTTGCAGCTAAAACACTTGAGATTGCAATGATGATGCTTGTATCATAACATTTGTGCACAGTCAGGTGAGTTTTGTCTTGCCTTGTGCATGCCCTGCCTTCCCAGTGGCCAAATGTGCAACCCTAGTCTTGCATTATGTGGCATTCCTTGTATGTGATTTCCTCTGCTTGATTTAAAGAAAAAAGCCAAATTACAGAAGAATTAAGAAACTACCTCTTTCTGCATTTACAAATCTTCATTAGTGTAAGTTGCCTCAATACTTACCCTCAGACAGCCCTTGAACATGTGTTATACACTGGTCAGTAATGAGAGGAGTTTATTCCTGTCTTGCAATTGAAATCCCAGAACCAACTGAGATTCTGCAAGAAACCTTTGGTGGGCAAGAGAACAGACAGATTATGTACACGTGGGGATGAATTTGGTGTTGAAATACTGCCCTGTTTGACCAGCTCCTGCCTGAAGGACCAGCAAGGGTTCATAGCCCAGGCAGCTGTGAGATGGCATTGCAGCTATTTCCAGAGTACCATAAAGGTGCTGGTATATATATGTGCATATATTCATCAGTGCTTTCTGTTTTGGAGGAAATCTGTATGATAGGGGTGGTGGGGGTTTTTTAATTCACCTTTAATCGAAAGGGCGCCTTCCCAGCTGCTCCTATTCATTTACTGCAAGTCAATGAAGCATCAGTGCTAGAAGGAACATTTTTGGAGATGAGAGATGCAATTCAGAATGCTCCTTGGGAAATTCTTTCAGTTCATGGTGTTGCAAGCACAAAATATGAACTACTGTCAAAACTGAACTGATGTACTGAACAGAATACATCTGAGGCTGTTTTACTGAGGCAAAGATCAAGCAAGGCTCATACAGAACTGGTTTCACAGCTGTAATATTACAGGTGTTTTAAATTCAGCAAGTTCTGGTTTCACTATAGCCTGTAAAAACTTAAACCATTCCAAGGTCCTCTGAATCTCGTAACACTTTCTGTCAGTATTCTTACTCCAAAGTTAGAATAAGGCTAGATTTTTTTATCTGGCATATCAGTATGCCAGATAAAACATTCTTTACCTGAAAATGCTGATCAAGCTTTTTAAAAAGCCCTAAAAGTGTACTTGCATATCTTGAATTATGTCTAAAATAGTCTGATTCAATTAAGATTTAGGCCCATGAAACATACAGCCTTGATTTCTCTGATTTTGTACTATATAAAGGAGAAGCTTCCCTTCAGTCCATACTGTGAAAACCTGGTAAATGAGAAATAGCACCCTGTACAAATAAACAAATATATTTACAGTACCAATCTTTTCTTTGTGAAGGATCAAGTAGTATTTGGGTTTTCTTCAAATACGGTATGCATGCTAGTTTTAGAAAGAATGAGGAGAACACAAATATGCAAAATGCCCGGCAGATGTTTGAACAGCCTCATAACAGACACAGTGCAGGGGTGAAAGGTGTAGTGCAGCTGGTGTAAGGGAGTGACATGACAGATACCAGTGACACCTAGGTTAAAACCAGCAACGTGCTACTTGGATTTCAAAGATTTGACCTGATGGATGGTCTTCAGCATGGTTGTAGGGGATCTGAGTATTTCCTGTGTGTGCCATTTTGAGACTCTAGTTACTGGCTGTGGAGTATTATGAAGGACATTTATTGGGATCCTGGGACTGCGGAGAGTTCGGTTACCTTAAAATGCAAACCACAGTTAAAAACCTCATCTCTTCAGAGGCTGCAAACAAAGCAGATACTTATACTGGCTGGGTACTTCTCTGTTTGTTCTGGCAACTTATCAATGCTAATGTAATTCAGAATACAAGAAGGAATAGGAGGAAAGGCTGAGACTCAGTACTGGCTTTGTTAACTGAGTTGCAGACTTCCATGTTCTCAGGCTGTGCTGCTGACACAGATCTCTCTGCCCAACCCAGCAGCCTCAGGAACACAAGAGGCTTTTCTCATCCCACCAATAGAAGATCCTCCATATGGGTCTGAATGTGGATCTTGAAAATATGTTCCTAGTGTTAGGCAGAGGAGCTTCCCTGATACCTAAGAAGAGGCTGCTAATTTCCTTCTAGGCCTGGCTCTTGGATTTTAAATTGTACCACAGTGCAGATTTTTGCAGTCTGTATCAGGCATGACCACGGTTTTACTGCATGTGAATGACTGTGAGCCTGTGAACATGAGAGGCCAGCTAGCTCCTCTGTGGACCTCATATAACGTTGTTAAAAGCTGGATTTGCTGAGCACAGTTATGTCAGCACTTGGACTTTGGTTGTACAGATTTACAGTATAAATTTTTTTTTGAAAGTTATCTTGTTTTTATCAATCCTTTGCCAAACAGGAAATAAGTGTTGTGATCTGCTGCTTTAAGGCACAAAACTGCATTATTAACTTCAGTGTCAGAACAGTAGTATGAAGGTCAAATGTCACTCCTGAGCTGCAGTGATACATCAGATTTTTTTATCTGCTGTGATTTACTCGTACTGGGTTTTAAATACCAGTTGCCATGACTGTAGCCACAGAGCTCCTCTGATGAATGTATGTTCTGCAGTCAAAAGACTGACATAAATTAAGTACATTCACGTGTTTCAGCACCCTCTACCAACTACATTGTTACTGATTTTCACATACTAGAAGGAAAGACAAACCAGTTTTATGATGATAGCTGTAAAGCCAGTGCCTTCAGAAAGGAACAGAGGAATTAGGGTCCGATGAACTTGAGACTGCTTTGAACCACAGGGAGACCAAAAAGCCCCTACAGAGAAAGGTTCACTGTGGATAAAATTGTCGTGGACTGAGAAAGTGTTTGAGTGTGCTTCTAAGTTATGTCCTTGGTGACTGCTGCTCACCTTTACTGTAAGGTAAACTGGGATAATTAGACCTAGGTCTGAAATGCTCCCATGCAGACTTGCACCAAAATTCTTGGCCAGAAAATGGCAACTCCTTGTTTTTATATTGGTTGTAATTCTGAGCACTGAAGCTGGGCATGCTAGACAGGGAATATCAGAAGATAATATAGTGATATGTTCTATAGTGATCTATAGAGATCTTCCAGTGCTTGCTAAAGCACACAGAAATTTTTTATTAGCATCCAACCCTTGAAGAATTCTTCAGTTTTTTCAAGTAATTTTTATTTACAGGTCCATATTTGAATGCAGGTAGCTGAACATGGATGTATATTGTGCAAGGAAGACTGTTAAAATTTGTTTCTTCACATGTTTAGATAAGAGCTAAACTACGACTTAATCTACCATGGAAACATCAGCATGTACAAGATTCAGTCTAAATTTAAGATACGCTATCAAAACCACTTAGCGCATATGAAAGGAACAAAATGAATTTTCATTCACTGGGAGTGTCTCTGTTGTATCCTTCATCATTCTGTAAAAATGGAAACATTATGATGAGGAAATTTCTGATGAGCAAAAGCCAGTTCTAATAATTGGGGGAAAAAAATACTATACAAAAATGTCAGTATTGTGGGATTATCCTGCAGTGCTTCTTGGAATAAGGTCTGAAGAACAATGGAGATGTTTTTAATTCTTAAATTTATTTGGTCTACAAGAAAGTTTAATGGAAACAGATTGTTTCACAAATGGAAATTATACCATTAATTACCTATTTTGTTGCACTTGATGCCAGTGCTTAACTGAAAGCCATTCCTGATATTCTGATTTTCCATTAATTTACAGAATAGTTTCTCCTAAATTAATATTCTGATATAAAAGTGATGGATTCTCAAACTCCAAAGCATTTGATAGTAGCATATGATTTTACATTATCAAATTCTCCTAACCAGTTTTGCTGCTGTCTTGGGGGAAATCACGCAAGAGATGAAGTATTCTGCTGTGCAGAAAGCAACCATCACAGTATTTCTGTTTGAGTCATCGGCGGCCACAGAGAAAAGCATGCGGTTTTCTTTCAGCCCACTGCTCAGTTGTTTCCTCAATTGCAAGAGGAAGCAAGGCAATGCTGGCAGCACAGGGAGGCTTTTGTTTTACCAACATGCCTCGCTTCAGCCAAAGGCAAAACTGAAATATAACACTAATGAGGATGAATGACTGAGGATAACACTTTGGTGCACTGTTGTTCCTCGTGTGCCACCCACTATCTCCTTTTCTCCGTTGTCACTTTTCTGGACAGCAAAACGTTCCCAGGGTTTAGAACGCTGACGGAGATGGGAGTTTTTTGTATGACCTGCTCCGTTTGCGGCGTTTTGCACCTGACCCTCAGCTGCACCCCTCGGGAGGTGCTGCCAGCTGCGGCACGCCTGATTTCTGAGTCACCTTGCGATTCGCTTGCAATTGCTTGCCACCAAGCAGGACCGTGGGGGCCACGGCCACCTCCCATGGGAGCACGGCCACCTCGCAGCGTGTGGCAGCGCGGGGCGCGGGGAGCGGGGCGGGCCGCAGCCGGGCCGGAGGGAGCTTGTGCCGCCGGCCCTTGGGCGCAGTGCCCCCGCCCGGCTCTGTGACCCTGCTCCAGACGCGGGGTGGCTGCCGAGGCTTTGCGGTACGCGGCGGCGCTGCCCTGGCACCGCTTGTCTCAGTGAGGGCGCAGTGGCCCCGCTGCAGCCTTGGGAGGCAGCGGTGTCCCCTCGCTGGCATGGGAGGCACACACCGCCAGCGGGCTGCAGTGCTCGGGACTGCGACTATACCACATGGCCGCACTAATGCTACAGCTAGTAATTGCTACGACATCTCTAATCACGGGTATTTGCAGGCAGTGTGGGCATCCTCCTCTAGCTCTGTGTGTTTGCTCAGATGAATCCTCCTTTGCTCTCTTTGGAGCTGTGTTTTGTCTCCATAATTTCCTCAAAATCTGCCCATGAATGCTGCTATTTCACTGTGTGTATGTGGTATCTTACTGCATAAGGAACTGCAGCTAGTAAATTCTTCAGGGCAAGCACAATGTAACCCACTGCCTTTCTGCTATACCTGGCACAGCAGGGACCAGATGCCAGCTGCAAAAGTACAGCAGCACAAATAGGAGATATTTGAGGATATTTACAGTTATGGGGATGTCACTAAAATGTTGTTTCTCTGATCTGCATGAATGCTTCTTCTATCTATCTATCTCTGCGAGGTTTCTCAAGCCCAAATTCAGTATCATTATTAAATAATCATCAGCATTTTACTCCTTTTTCTTGCCTGCATGAGCTCCTTTTATATGTTGGAGAAAGCAGGAACAGCACGGGGCTGCTGGGGTAGCTGTTCTCAATCTTTAATGAACCATCAGTCTCAATACAGGGGTTGAGACAATTGAGAAAAGCAACAGCTCACAGCCTGCCTGCAGCAGCGGCAAATTTCTTTGTTACAGAGCATCTTAAAAACTTTTCAGCCAATAGTATACTGCTAAAGCTTACAGACAGTTGTTTTAGCCAATCAATTATAGCACATGTACACCTGCTTCAAACAATGCTCGCTTGTATGCTTTTCTATTAATAATAAACGGTATTCTTATTAAGCTTAAGACTGTCTACTATATTGCAAAGCATATATTTCATCAGTGTTGAGATTTATTCAAGCCAAACCTAGAAACTCAGCCTTTGTTTCCCGTGTCCTTGTTTGCTGTCCTATTGCATCTTTTCAAGTTACAAACTTTTCAGTTGCAGCAGATTCTGAGTTCTTGGCTTTTTCTGTCTGAGGCCTGCTTTTTCAGCTCCTAAAAATCCTTTTTGCTTTTTAGTGTTTCCCACACTGCTATTGTCAGCAACCATCAAGATCATGGAAGGCCAGAAAAGAGCATTTAGTGGTAAAATAGTCAAGAATGTGAAAGATATTTTGTTGATAATATCTACTTGTTCAAATGTCTTAGGCTCTGAATGCAAAGAAGTTTTGTTGTACACACAGCCAGCAGCACCACCCTGCTGCTAGGAAAATGTGATTTCCACAAAATATCTGACAGCTTTCATATTGTTATTTGCAATAAGAGTTTGTCATCCTTACTGTAAAACCCAAGTCCTGTGTCAGCTTGCGGAATGGGAAAGAGACTTATTGCTACTCCGTGCTCAACCATTAGACTGAAATGCTAATTGGACCAGAATTCTGACTTTTCACAAACTTTTTCTTTAGGAGTTTCTACTGAAATCAATGAAGCCATTATAGATATAAAAGGTCATTCAGAATGAATAAAAATACTAGATTTTATGGGACAATTAAAGCCCTCAGAAATCAGTAAGAAGTATGATGTGAACGTAAAAGTCTGGCATAGGCCCTGCAGTTAAATGATCAACATCAGTGCCATGCTTCAGTGTTAAGCAATATTCTGTGGGTAGGTAGGTATGTAGAAATGGGGGGGGAAGATTTTTTTTTTAGGTAAAAATATATTTTATTGATAGTATACAGATCTACCAAGGTACCAAGGTTAAACAAATTGAATCTTACTTTCATTTATGCTTGTAACTATGTTTCAGCTTCTGTAAGGCTTTCCACAGGGTCCCACTTGACACCCTCATCTCCAAATTGGAGAGACATGGGTTTGAAGACTGGACTATTTGGTAGTTAAGGAATTGGCTGGTTGGATGCAGCCAGGGAATTGTGAGCAGTGGATCTTATGTCAGGGTGGAGGCCAGTGACAACTGGTATCCCTCAAGGTTTTGTCTAGGAACTGGTGCTCTTTGGTATTTTCCTCAATGACACAGAGAGTGGCATGGAGTGCATCCTCAGCAAGTTTGCAGATACAAAGCTCAGCAATGCAGCTGACACAACAGAAGGAGGGGATGTCATCCAGGGGAACCTGGACAAGCTTAAGAAGTGGGGCCACAAGAACCTCACAAAGATAGTCTGAGAGAGTTGGCATTGTTTAGCCTATAGAAGAGAAGGCACCAGGGAAATCTCATTGCAGCCTTACATGACTTAAAAATTGCTCATAAAAAAGAGGGAGAGTGGCATTGTACATGGAAAAAGAGTGATAAGGGGAAATGGTTTTAAACTAAAATAGGAGAGATTTAGGTTAGATGTCAGGAAGAAGTTCTTTACTCAAGGGCTTGGTGAGGCACTGGAATACATTGCCCAGAGAAGATGTGGATCCCTGGAAGTGTTCAAGGCCAGCTTGGGTGGGGCCCTCAGCAACCTGATCTAGTGGATGGCATCTCTGCCAATAGTGGCGGTTGGAACTCGATGGTCATTAAGGTCCCTTTAAACCCAAGCCATTCTGTAATTCTGTGTATATATCCAAACTTTGTGAATCAGCCATAGTATAGTCTGCCACAATGTAACATGCAAGAATATTTATTTATCTAATACTAGAGTACTCCTTTTTAGGTGCATTAACTGACATACACACATGAGACTTTATTTGGCATTTCATCTGCACTGGTCAACTGTGTCAGCTTCCAAAGGATTTAAAAAACTCTTTCCTATTAAAATTACTGTGAAAGTGATAATTTAGAAGTTCTAATTTTTAAAATCTTTATAAGCAACATGCTGAAGACTACTTATCAAGGGATTATAATTTAGCAGCTATTTTCTGGCATAATCCTACATTTGAGAATTTTTAAGTAGCTCTGTACTTTATTGGAATCTCTCCTAAAACAGTGAATGAAGTCAGAGTCACTCATCATGTTGGCTTCATTACTAATTGATAAACCAGTGTCTTCAGATGATGCCATCCCATTTAATGAATTGCTGATGATCCCCATTGACTGCATCTGTATTGAAAACACGAAAAGAAGTACAACTTGTAACTACACATACAACAAACCTTAAAAATACTGCTGCAGAAGACATTTGGAGGGTCACTATATTTGGCTCTGCTACTCCAGCTCTTTCACATATTACTGGAGATATATGTAAATGTTCTTACACAGAATAACACTGTCTTTTTATCCTTATGGTATCTCTGCAACTTTTAAACTAGACTGAAATTTCTTGATAGACTAGTAATGAATACTTCATCTGAGTTTAAGTAGAGGAAGCCCTATTTGGTAATCCTTATTTTTTCTTGAAGTATAGCAAATCAGTCTTGAGACTTTTTTAGTCATTTATTTTCAATACTTTCTGTGAAGGGAAGCTCCTAACATAAGAATCTACCAGTGCTGTTTATTTAACTTGGTGAATTCTGCAGACTGTGATCTTTTCTCAGAGTAGGTGCTTCACAACAAAAACAAGTTTAGAATTTTCTTGTTTCAACAGAAAAACACAGATGCAAAATATGGATTTCATTTTTTTTTAAATTATATTTCTACCCTGTGGTATATCCATGGTACAGAGAAGTTAATGCTTCAAAGATTTCCCTCTTAGTAATACATTCAAAGGTGTTTTAGAAAAAATAAAGCAGGTGAATATACCAAAAGTGTATATCTAGTTTAGAGTTTGCTTCAGCTACAGAATGAAGCAAAGGTCAAGTTTTGAAGTTGAACACTAGTGAACTTTAAGGTCATTTTAACCCAGAACCATGGCTGCATTTGGATGATGGAGTTTCCATTTCCATTTGTAACTTTGAGTCACCCTAACCAGGTCTGCATTTCATAGTAGGGTACAATTCAGCCTGTTCTAGTGGTGAGCTGCTTACTGGTTTAAAACTTGTATCCCCCACCTGTGTTCATGAAGTTGAAAGGTGATCTACTAGTGTAAGAGACTAGTTTATTAATCACTGTTTTCAGTGAAACAGATACCCTGGCAGTGTAGCCATTTTAGAGAATGGGCACACAGATTTCATTTATTCAGCCAAAACCACAGTTAATTTTAGATATAAATGCACAAAAAAAAGCAAAGGTCAGGACTTCTAGCTAGTAATGAGAAGACAGAAATGGAAATAACCAAGAATTTCATCTAATGATTTATATATGGTCTGCCATAATTTGGAATGGAGTTTTGAAATTGTTTTATGACTGACATCAGACTTAAACAATGCCACTGTTGTCTTGAAGAACTTATCCCAGCATAAAATTATTGCTTTAGGAAGGAGCTCTTTGCATAAGACAGCAGTGATTCTTGAATTACTTAGAATGTAAATCCAAATAATTATTAAGCATTTATCATGGTCTACCCACATCTTCTTTACTGGCCTAGAAAACTCAAGTCATTACTGGCTCATATATGAAGCTATGAAAGTCTTTGTACTTGTGTGTTCTTCATATATTTCATATTAATAAAATATTGCCTGACAGATACAGCCTCCTAAAATGCCATCTACATATCTGTCAATCTATAACTAAGCCACATCCTCTGACAGAAAGATGACTCTATCTGTAACAAAGTCCTCCATTTTGCTGAATAAGAGCCTCCAAGCCCCAGTGGGAGCAGACACTGCCCCTTCCCCAAAGTCACCCATGCCCCGCAACTGGTATAAATAAAAGCTACATCAAAAGTCTTGCCTTTTCTGTTACTTTCTCGACTCCAGTCTTCAGCTCATGTACCATATTGCTGATTTGCTTAGCTTTGCTAAGGCTGTCATCAGGTAGCTGTTGATGGTGCTCAATATGCTGGTTGAAGTGGGAAAGTGGTTCTTTCCAGGCTTGCAAAAGTTTCAATATCACCTGAGTTAGTTCTTCTCTCTTATAAGTTGAAACAGGAAGGGAATGTCTCTGTTACTTTGTAGCAGATCACATGAACACTCCTGGTCTCATTGTGACATTTCAGTGGGATTAAGATTTACATCTGCAATTCGCTACTTAAACACCACTCTATCTCTGGTTATTTGTGTATATATAATAACACATAGAAGTTGTGTTTGTCGTGTTTTCAGCTAACGTGAGCAAGGCCTCATCTCCCATTGCCTTTCCAGGGGACCTTCTAGAAGGACATCCTGGGGGAAGCTCTTCACTCCATCACAACCAAACCCCAAAGTGTTAACATTTGTCTGTCTCCTAGAGACAGAAGTTTCTCCCACTGGTGTATCCCAAACATCACAATTTGCTTTTTCTCTGTATGAGCAAACTCTTCCTAGTCTTCTCTGACCGAATAATGATGTTTTTCTCTTTGCCATCACAACCATGATGTAAACATATTTGCTGTTCTTTTCCCCTTACCTAAATATTGATACAGAGATGACTGTTATTTCTTTCCCCTGATTGCTTTTGGTACTTTGCAGTGATACTGGTTACTATAACTTCTTTGCCACACACACAGGCTTCTAAGTTTCTGTTCTACAGAGTTTGCCTCAACAAAATCAAAGGATGTCTGTCAGTCATTCTGGTGAAGTACTACTGCAATATCCTTATTATAACCCGTATGTACAGATTGTTGATGGAGCTCCAGAGGCATTAAAACATCTCTGCCCTACTGGAGCGGGGTGCCATTACAGCGTGATGAGTGAGACATTTTGGGGTTCTGACGGGACAGGAGGTATATTCCCCTTTCTCCAGCGGGGGAGAAAGAAGGCAGTGTGACCCGCAGAGTCCCCTTCCCGTCCCCGCGGTACTCCCTTCTGCCCTGTCTCTGCTCACCGTCGTTGCCCTTACCGGGATTTTTTGGGCGTATTCTTTGCCGTTAGGGGTCAGCATCCCCGACGTGTGGCACTTCCGAGCGGGCCTTCCCAGCTCGTTGTCACGGGGAGGAAAGTGTTTTTCCTACGGGGGAACAACACCTAAACGTACACCGAGAGCACCACCACCCTCCTGCATCCCCCCGCCTTTTCCCCATCCCGCCCGTCGGCAGCCGCTCCCAGGGCGGCGCAGCCCAGCTCAGCGGCACCGGGGCCGGCCCGGCACTCACCAGCTCTGCGTAGAGCGCCGTGGAGAGGCTGTGGATCCTGCCCGAGTGCCGGATCACCCGGTCGAAGAGATCGGCCACGGTCAGCGGGTGACAGCCGGCGTCCCCCGGAGCGCGGACCAGCAGCCACAGCAGCGCCAGCGCCGCAGCCGCACCTGCGGAGAGGGCGGCGCGTCGGGGCGCGGAGTGTCCGGGGAGCCCCGCCCGGGGAGCCCCGCCCGGGAAGCCCCGCCCTGCCCCACCCCGCCGCCCGCCCCTCACCTGCTCGCCCCGCCGCCCGGGCCAGGGCCGCGGCCATGGCGCTGCGGAGCCCGTGCCCGGCGCGGAGCGGCTGCGATCGGCCGGCGGTGCCCCCGCATCTCCTATTTATGCCGGGATCTCGCGGTGGTGACGGGTGTCTCCCCTGAGGCGCGCAGCCCGCGGCCCCGTGAGCCAGCCCGCGGCCCCGTGAGCCAGCCCGCCCGGAGCGGCGCTGGCGGCTCGGCGGGCGGGCGGGCGGGCGGGCGGAGCGCCCCTCGCACCGCCGGCACCGACCGCCCTCGGCAGCCCGGCAGAAACCGGCATCCCGGGCTCGGCGGTGGGGCTGCCACCCACCCCCGGCCGCCCGCCCCTCACAGCCCTCCCGTGGGCAGGGCAGGGGCTGGCTCCGGCCCCTGCACAGAAGCGGCGTGGCCAGGGCCGCCCCAGCGCACCCACGGCCGTCCGAGGGGATAAGAGCGGGGAAGGGAGACCAGAAAAATAAATTTCTTGTGTCCGTGCTAATGGAGTCTACAAAAGGACAGGAATGGGCAAAATGAGGGGTAGGAAAGAAGCCTGGTCTGGTGACATTCATCTCTCATCCATCTCTTCAAATCACACTGTTAAGACCAGATCTGCTTTTCCTGCTCCACTGGAGGTGATGAGAGGTAAGACTGCTGAAGATGTAATAGCTGGTGACTGCAGCTTTGGCGGTGACAATATACCTCAGGATGGCTGGTCCCATGAGGATAAACTCTCAGATCTTAAGGACTTAGATCAGGATCCCTACAGGGGTGCAAGTCCTCTGGACTTGGTTGGTGCTCTCTATTTTGGGGCATGAGATCCTGAATAACCCTCAGGACATGTAGCAAAGTTGAGATTCTGGTCATGAGGAAAATTAGTCAACTCTGCCTTTCTTACTGGGGTTTTTCACATGCCAAGGGAAAAGTCTTAGAAATGAGGATACATGTGACATGCAATTGTTATCTTTTCTTCCCAGCCATTATGCTTGAGTTATTTTTCTGTTTTCTAGCCCCTGAATCCTCATTTCATTTATGGAAAATGGAAGGAATATACCTCTGCCAGAATGATGATGATCCCTCTCCCCATCTTTTAAGGACAGCTGTGTGACCAGAACTCATTCTGGAAATAGATGACATGAGTTTGACCAGTTCTTGGCCAAGGTGAAATGGAACTCCGTCACCTATACTCTGTGTGGATACTAAAAAAACTGTAGAATACAGGTAGCGGTAGCTACTTCTCTAGCCAGATCCTAAAAGTAATTTTCTGCCACTGCTTCTGCATAAACTCAAGAGGCCTTTTCAAAGGACTCACGTTTTGAAAGGTTGATAGCCCAAGATTTGCCTAATGATTTACACTATCCAGCAGTTCTCATTCTCTTACCTCTGCAGTGTCTCTAGTGAATAAAACAGTGCAGTTAATGTCAGTGTTCAGTGCTGCTGAGCCAGTTCTTAATGGGGACCATACCAATGTGGCAATAGCTCTGAGCTCTTTGCTACCTGATAAACTGCTTAATGGCCTGTGGTCCAGCTGAAGACTTAGAATATCAATACTAATTAATTCTAATAATTATCAGAAAACAAGCAATCATGCATATGACAGGATCTGAAAACCATTGGTAGTCTGCATATAGGAGGCACACGGATCAATGACTTATTTTTATTGGCCAGTAGCCATTTTCTTTTATTTTTCATGTGTCTTGGAGAAATCTTGATACATGCACAGCTTAAAAAGCTTCCTTAAAATATTAGATTTTTAAGCTTTGAAGGAGCAATGAACTTTAACTGTGAAAAACGTAGATTACTTGGATAGCAATTCTGCCCCTTCCTTGCTTGCCAAAGATTTATAGTGCAAGATCAACTGGAGTTCATTATGTATTCAAGAATTACTCCTGAATTTATATCATGAGGGAGTAAAAACTGGAATGAAAAGGTTTGTTTCAACCAAATAGGGTCCACTATTGATTAAAACTTTTTCATATAACAACAGGCTCATTTTACAGCTCAAAAAGGGACACGTCACACTTCTGCTCTGAAAGTTGGTAATACAGGCTCTTGAATAAAACAGATGAAAATTATGTAACCTGGATCTTAAAAGGGAAATAAAAAAAGAGTTGGCTACCTGCTTAAAGGAGTAAATGACTTTCTGAAGGCTGGATCACAGATCTGTGTTTTTTTCTGAGTTCTGTAAACTAAATCATTTCATGTAGAAGTGTTTGACTGTTCTCTTCTTGCTTCTCTGCTCTTCTCTCTTCTCTATGGAAATAGCTGTCCAATTCATGTCTCCCTGCTTTCATATAGTAATCACTAAACTTGCTGATTTTTTCTTGATTTGTGTTGCTCTTGATTGTTGCAATCTTGGGACTCCAAAGACATACACAATACAAGGTAAGTAAAAACACATAGTATTTTTCATTAGATCTATTGATATAGCTGGGAAAATAAAATCAATGGTTTTAGGCAATCTGAGCTTTTTCAGAGTGAAGTTGAAAAACTGTCTGCTTGATCAACTATCCATTTTTAAAAAATTATTTGTTTGCAAACCTCATCTTGCTCTGGGTTGCATATTTCTCGCCTTTATATCTTTCTACTTCTCCTTCCTCTCAGTCTTCTCAGTATAAACATTTTTTAGTCCCCTCATCTTAAAGCAACTGGTTCTTGTTTCCAGTTGTCATTCTGGGCAAACTCCTTTCCTATCCTCTGTCTCATTAAATAACTGCAGTCACTGAGAAGTTGCTTCCATTCACTAATTCACTAATCCCTGCATGGTGGTGCATGGTTTTGCTTGTTGATTCTCAGGTGAGCTCAGGGTGATGAATATAGACTGAGCTAAGGCAGTGAAATCTCATTTTCTGTTTGCAAATGTAGTCCAGGAGCTGAGGGAGCATGTGCTTGACACATCCAGTGGAGCAGGTGTGCTACTTCTTTTTCTACTCCTCTGCTGGACAGCCTTCCACAGATTTTTTTTTCCCTTGGGGCTACAGAGATGTCTACTAATTGTGACTGTGGTTGTAGCACAAAAGTAGAGAAAAAACATGTTTTTTATACATCTGCTCATTCCAACCCTCTGGAGAGAATTAGTTCCTTAGCTGGTGTGCTGGCTACTCATGAGAATGAACTTCTGTGCTATTTTAGACAAGCCTAGTATGCACATAAAGATTAAGTATATTTGAAGATATGGACCCAGTTACAGATTCAAGTACTTGAAGTTCTGGAACCCTTCATTATTATTATAATGTGTTATTTTACATCCTGCTGAAGTGGTAGAATCAATGGTGTCAGGACAGATTGCAGTCTATGTGGAGAGCCTGAGCAGAGTATTGCCAGGCTAAACAGATATTACTGTAAATCAATGACTTTCACCATGCAATGATTTACATCATCATGCAAATCAAGTGGGAAAATCAATGCCTTAATGATTTATTTATGAAGTGATGTTTTTAAGGATATTGTTTCAATTTATTTTTTAACAGGAGAACATTTCTGTTCTCATCTCTGTTGGTTTCAGTGAGCTTGCTCATTGTGTGAATTTAGATCTATCTGATAGAAGATTTACTTAATATGGATTTGGAAGGACAGATTGAATCACATGAAAAACAGGTGAAAACTCTGATCTTCACTGAAACTTGAAAGGGTAATACACCCTATGAAATCTTAACTTGGAGTTTTAGATCCTTTTCTACACAAATTTTTGTTTGTGAAATTCAATTACTTCAATTTTATGTTATATATTTTATACAAGATTTTGTATATTTCAGTTTTGCAATTGGTCTTGAATGTGACCTGAGAAACAAACTGGATTTGAGCATGAAAGGTAGAATCTATAATTAAAATATTTAATACTATTTAGACAATGAAACTTTAAGAGAAATAAATGTTTTGCATGCTGGCATGTTCAATTCATTGAAGTATGCTCATACCTATAAATGCAAAATATTTCTAAAAGATATTAAAAAACCTTTTTAAAGAGAAAGACATAATTGAATCCTACTACTTGAATATTTACAGATGGACTTACTGTCTTAACGTTACTGAGGGGGCGAGGTGTCATATTTTACCAGCTGCAGATTTTGGGGAATCCTACAATGGAACCTCATTTTCCTCTAAACCACTATGGAAATCAGTCTTCTCAAAAGAAGCTGCACCCTAGCTATAAAGGTGCATCTTAATCCTTTCTACTTCTTAAAATGTCCATACAGGATGGTCTACATGGTATTTCTGATGTGTTGTAATACAGCCAAGTATTTCGTCTGATAAGAAGTATCAAGTAGCTGTATTTCTCCTGGTATGAAGTGTGTCACTGCTGTGTCAAGAGGATCAGTAGTAACATAATAAAAAGATGTGTTCAATTTTAGAGGAGATGGGATTGTATTTGAACAATCTTTTTTGTAGAGAAAAATAAAATCATGTATTTAGTCTTTGTAAGTGCATCAAGCAAAAATACATTCTTTAGCTCATGATCAGAAATTACCTGGAGATAAATTTCAGGCAAAGTCATTTCCTCAGTTCTGAGAATTTTAAGGAAATACAGATTATCTCTGTCACACAAAGGTGGCAATTTCAAGGCCGTGTCCTGGTGCCCACTCAAATCTCCAATCATCTTTGGCTGACTTCAATAAACACTGGGTTAGACCATCATGCTGGTGTAGCTCCACTAATTTTGGTGTCTTTACTTTTGGTTCACTGATGTCATAAAGATGAGGTTTGGGTCCTGAGTCTACATTATTGATAAGCATTTGCAGTTAAAAATGATCTGCAGCCCCCAGGGTTAATTCTGTAATATCCATCTGGAAAGAATACATGCTATGCCCTCTGTTTAGGAAATCAAATTATTTAGAGCATTTAGTGAAGTAGGGAAGAAGACAAGATGACTGTCCAGAGACTTGAAATTATGCTTCATTTAAATTGTAACTTCCCATCTGCCACCATATTGAAGTCATCATTGTAGAACAGAATCTTGTCAGAGGTACCAAAGGTGCAAGTTTCTTATGAGTGTAGTATGGACATAACCTAACTGCAGTTAATTTAACATCTGGCTAGTGTCAGGTGTTGCCAAGATGCGCCTTCCCCACTGACATAATATTTTACAGTAGAGGAGTTGGCAATATCTCAAGCTTTGCTTTTTTCATAGCAGGACTAACAGGAAAAATGACAAATATATAGGTCTTCCATTTTTAAAAAATACTTTGTTGTTTCTGCTACATTCTTTTCATATTCCCGAATACTATCAAGGCATTTTTTATTATGAAATTCTCCTTGCTGAAGCTGGAAGTACTAACTATGCTATCTTTGCTAAGGGCATCTTCTTTTGCCCTCTTTTGTATAAAAGCTAATATGTTTAATGATATAACTGAATGGTACTTTTTCTCATGGTTTCTACTTTGGCTTATTCAACTGAATAAGTGGCCATTGAAATTTGGTTTTTCTCTGTTGTTCACTGTATGCTCTCATGCTTTCTTTACTACCTGCTGTTACAACCCATTCTGAGTACATAATCATTTTCCTTTTTGAATCTCTCAATTGCTCTCAAATACATGTCTGTTCACACACATTAGTTAATTTATTATCCCAGCATATTCCTGTGGTGGATGGATGCTATCATGCCCATTTTGTAGATAAGTGAAGAGGCACAGTGAAATTATGTACTCATTTGGATGGTCAATTTACCATTCAAAGGATATGAATAGTACTTGAAGAAAAGCCTCACATCAGATTATGAAAGCTTCATATATAAGTAACATCTTTACTGGAATAGTTTATAGAAATCTTTTGTTTAGGTCCCAGCTCTGCTGTTCTGAATACACTTCCCTCACCACAACCACAGGGGAAAAAAATCGGTAGTTTCACCCATCTCTGCTTGGAACCCTGAGGTCTGTTTTCAGTTTTCTTTTAAGGCAAGAAGTTGATAGCAGTGGTAAGTTACTATTCATCTCTAGGGAAAGGGAAAGATATTTGCTGACACCAGGGCTGCACTAAGTGAGACCTGGGAACATTTTGTTCCATCTCAAACTGTAAAGGTGCTGTGCTGTAGTTAGACAGAACTGTCAGTCTTGTCTCCAGTACTGAGACATCGATACATGGTAGGTATTCCCTTCACCAAATATTCCTAGTATATGGATATTTTCTCCAGTTATCCCCTGCCTTCTTGTTTTGAGAAACCTGTTCAACCAGTTGCATACTTTTTCCTACATATTTTAGAAGTCTTTCTTCTCAGACTCAGCCTCTAGTTATCCTATCTGCCTCATTAATACCTAATCTTCATTCTCTTCCTTGCACCAGATTTTTTGCGCCATTCTATTGCTTTCTCACTAGTCAGGCCTGAACCTTGACAGAATGTACCTGAAGCTTGCAAGGAAAAATTCAGGTCCAGCTCTCCTCTACCTGTGCTTCCCAAACTGCTCTACATGGGACTGGTACACATCCTCTGTATTTGAATTGGTAAAATTCTTCTTTCAGGGTTTCAGACCACAGCATGGAAACAGAGGCAATGCAGATGAGATGTGCATACTCTGAATTAAGAGTCATGACCAAAGTCTTTTATCCCCTGGTATTTTTTTCAGTGAGGACTCAGACCTCGTTTCCTGGGCAAGGTGCTCAGGTCCACTCTGAAAATCAGTTCAGCTGTCATTTTATAGGGTCAAATTGTCAAGTCAAAATAACTTAAATTTATTTTTTTGAAGCAGAAACCATCTGAGCTTTTGGTAGAACATCATCTTTGGGATGAAGGATGTTGAATGGAGAGGGGATTGCTTAAAAAGTTTCCGGCTTGTACCAGGAAGATTATATTGCATGTATACAGAGTGTTTTCCTTTTCCAAAAGGTTACAAATTGACAATAAGAGGGTGAATTTGCACAAGAATAGAAAATGTGAGCTTATAGTTTGCAGTTGAGCTGTACATGGTTTCTGTGGAACAAATCCTGTTCCCTTAACTGAAAGATTTTTCTAGTCCCTGCCCACCCCACCTGCAGTACCCAGGGGCTGGGGGAAGCAGTGAACCAGATCTCATGCTCCTAGGAAGTACTAACAGTATGCGCTATCTCACCCTCAGGTTTGGAGGTGTGTTTCAATCATTTGCAGATGGAAGAAACACTGAGGGGGAAAGTGACTCTTCCAAGATAGTGCAAGGAGTCCTCTTGGCTGGGAAAACCCCCCATGCCTTTCAGTTCCTGTGCTCTAACCTCAGGAATCCTTCCCTGGACAGACTAAGTGCTCCATGCTGAGAAAAGACTAGTGCACATGCTTTTGACATTTATGTTACAATAAATATTGTATAAAGTGACAAATTATTCAGAATCAGAAAAGAAAAATTGCTCCTTCTTGTTCCCTAGAGGTTTTTGCATGTGTGTCTTTCCAAATCACTGACTTGTATTTCCATTTATATTCACATGCTTATGGACTTTATTCTTGTGTCATCCCCTGACTGTGGCCATGTGACAGCATAATGATGGCGAGAAACCCTGCAGGTTTTCTTATTAAACTGCTGCAAACCATTTAATAGATTAGAATAAGTGACTAACCTTCCACTTTCTTATGTAAGATGATGAACATAGATTATTTATAGAGGCTACTGTCTCTAAATTTGTTTACTGTCACATGGAATGTGTATCTGTCTTTCACGTGTCTCTGTCAAACTCCTTGGAAAAAATAAACCTACTACCAAATGTTAAGAACCCACTGGTCCTGTTGTGTGTTCTGGTTGACAAGAATGAAATATGACATACTTATAATAAAACTAATTGGAATGAGTAATGTGTATATATATATATATATATATATAATTATCAAGCTCATATGTTGACATCTAACTCTTGCCAAAGGAAATAATTAAATAACAAATTACTGTAATGTAACTTAAGGCTTCATTCCAGCATTTTCTAATAATCCTTATTGGAAAATATGTTCCCATGACAGGAATTATTTAAAATGGGTGGCAAGAATACCCTTTCAAATGGGAGAAGCAGTCATGCAAATTAAAATTTACTTTCCCCTGTGTATTTGCTCTAACTGACCTTTGTGTGAAAGAAGTGGAGAGACATAAAAATCCTCCTACCTATGAACCAGGCATAACCAGCCAGAAGTACAAGACCCTTCTAATCTGCTCTCCTCATCTTCTCATCTTTCTGAGAAAAGAAAGACATTCACTCCGAACTGGAACTGTAGGACCCTTGGAACTGCAGGGTTCTTCTGGATTGTGCTGCAGGGACTAGAGTGTCACTCGCCAAGATCTCCACAGCTCTTGGGAGCAGCCCTTCTTGCTCCAGCCAAGCCCAGGAGCAAGGGAAGCTGGAGGCCAAGCAATATTCTTTCTTGTGCACTGGTCCTCATCTGCTGGTCCTCATGCCCCATGGGTGCTGTGGCTCTGTGAGCTCAGTGAGCTCAGTCCTGTCAGCAGACAGTGCTATTTGAATGGCAGAGTTTAAATCACAAGTGATGGGAAGAGTCCTTACCTGACAGTGTTTCTGAAAATGCCTGATGATGTTCCTGATTTATGTACCAGGCATGCCATCACCTCTTAGTATGTATCTGCTGCCAGGAATGGGTCGTTCCAGCTGCAAGCAGGCAGGGTAGAGCCTGTCAGAAGAAAGGGAGATTGAAGCTTTAAGCAGGCCCAAGCCAAGTGCAATGCTGTAACCAAGACTTCTGCTCTCCTCTCTGATCTCCCTGACCACAAGATGGAATAGACGTAAAAACATGAGTAGAGAAAAAGGGACTGTGGAAAGGCCTATGGAGCAAAAGGGTTTGTGTTTCTGATTAAATGGATGATGTTTTAAGACTCCAAGCCTAAGCAGTCTTGTGCTGTGGCATGAGGTTGAACTGCCCCATTCCTTTCCCAGGGGTTCATAAATCTATCTAAGGTGTAGGTGACTGGCTGTTCGCTAGCCCTAAGACATATCCTGGTAACATTCAGCTCTTTTCTTGTTGGCAAATCCAACAAGGTAAAGTCTACAGTACTGAAAAAAGGAAAAAAGCAGAAGAAAATTTCTGGAAAAAAAATTGTTTGTGCTAAAAGAAAATCTGAGAAGGAAAAAGTAAACAGTGTTGCAAAAACCATAAGCCCAGCCAGAAGGAACTAATAGCCATTCCTGCAAAAAATATATCGAATTGTTTTTCCCTCCAATGACCAAATCAAATGTGAAGCTTGGAAAGAACGGGAGAAATAGGGAGGGAAGCCAGTTTGATACTGTAAAACCTGGTGAAAGGAGGAAGATCCCAGGTGACCAAAAATGTTCAGCATCTCAAGCTCACTGCCCAGACTGGTCTGTCAGTCAGCAAATGAGAAGAATGAACAAACTTTTCTTCCCCTCTGACATAGGCTAGAGAAACCTTTGTATTCCCATGCCTTCTGATTTTAGTTTCTCCTTTATTTGACCAGAGACTGTTTATAGTGTTGGGGATTTTTTTAATGTCAGTTGAAAAAAATCTGTAGGAAATGAAAGGATAAGGAAAGCTAGCACTGTACTTTTCTCAGTGTTATCTTAGGGATGTGTTATCAGACTTTTCAGTTGTTCTTAGGTATACAGGTATTTTAGTTGATGTTTGTACAAGAATAAACTGTCACGTGGTCAAATGGACAACTGTGTCTGGCACAAAGAAATAAATTATAATTGTGCATCACCAGCTACCAATGATCTTTAGGAAATGACAATTTCTATCAGTGAAAACTTGTCCTACACTTTGTAGTGGAACATGTGAACTGAGTGGAACATGCTGAAGAAACTATCACAGGCAGACTCATTAGCAAATGCTCCTTTCTTTAAACTACAGACAGAATATGTTGACAGTGAAACTTAATTGCCAAGAATGTATTTGATTTAGAATTACTGAACCAAAGACTCTAAGATTTTTATAGAGAAGTACATTGTCACACCATCTTCCTAATTTATTTGGGGCCATCAATCATCATACTACAAACCTAAGGCTTAGAAAGAACAGTTCTGGTGGGGTTTTGAATGTGTATAGATTTTGAACTACAGCTATTTCCTCATTCTTCTCTCCTGACATGACAGTAATATTTTCCTCTCTGTCTCCCACTGTCAAGTCTATCATGTAAATGTATGTAAATAGACACGTCACTAAGTATGACATTAAGCAGCCATACCAAGTTATTGTAACTATTTGCTTGAATAGCACTCTAAGCCTGAAATAATGTATTTAAAATGGTGTGGTTGTCTGTTTCTTTGTCAGTGGCACAGTATGGCTTTAGAAGGGAAAAGCTGTCAAAGAAAATGAGTATAAAGATATCAGCTCAGCAAAGTATGAAAAAATATGTGTGGCTATGAACGTCTGCTAGCTGGACTGATCAGTCTGACAGCTGCAGGATTACCTAAAGATACTCCTGAGTACCTCTTGGAGTTCAAGCCTGAAATTTTAAGGGCTATATCCAGATAAGACCTTCTGCATCTGTGGAGAATCCAGGCCCAGTAGGGTGGTCTGAGGAACTGACAGCAGCAAGGAAGTCCTGCAGAAACACCTCTGATATTTTAGAAGATGGAAGCTGAAATTAAATACTCTCACTTGAGATTTGCCATTGTACTTGAGATTCTGATTCACATCCAGCACTAACGCAAAACTAACTCCAGGCAAGATTTTAAACAGATTCTTCATTTGAAATAAAGACTATAAATAATACCAGTGATGTGACAAATTATATAGATTAGAATGAGGATTTTTGAAGTCTGCAGTGCTAGTGAATAGGTTGATTTCCAGTTTTCTTTGTAATGTGCATTGTATATCATTTAATGGGAGAGAACTGTGCTTTGGAGTCACATTGTTATCTAAGTAGACTGACATTTATCAGATCATTTTTCAAAGGGACAAAAAAAGAACAGCGAAGAGATGGGAAAGTCAGTGGGAGCTCAACTCAGGGTCTTTGAAAATGTTATCTTTAATTTAATGTTTTTTAGGTAGTGTATAAATATTGTCTGAGAAGCTCAGTCTATTGTTTAACAAGTTAATATTTTGTCTTTGCCCATTAGCAAATATTTGACTCATACAATTCAAATCATTAAAAGTGTGCTTCAAGCATGAGCACGTGTGGAATTAATTTTTGTCTGGTGTCCTTATCATGTGGTAGATTTTCAATGATTAGGAGACACTGAATGAGTCACTTCCTAATGCAAGGTTAAATGAGGATGATCTTGACCAGAACTTATACTGTCATGAAGAGAAGGAAGTCACAATACAGGTTTTTCTCCATTATTCTATCAATTTACCTTAATTTTGACCTGTAGAAGTAGCCTGTGGTTAGACAATAGGAAATTTTGGCTTTATACGTAATTAATTTTTAGTCATATTTTGTCACTGGGTGTCGGCTTCACTGTTTTTGCTGTAATTTGTGGTACTTGTCAGTTACATGACAAAGTGAAGTTGATATGAACTAAAGGCTACCAAAGGCCACTAAAGTCAAGTCAATCATAAGCAATAAATCCAAAGATGGTACAGCAGTAGTGGTTTATCTTGTAACTAGATCTTTTTTTCCAACAGCCAATATATTTCTAATCTATTGCACATGGTATATGTGCAATATATAAGTTTTTATCATTGTAATTTGACACAGCACCTCTGATCTCCATGGGGGCTGTGTTTGCTTAATAGCTGTGGATCTTCCTGACAGGAAGATTTGATAATTTGCCTCGTGGATTAGAATTTCGTTTTCTCTCTTATAGGTAACTACTCCAAAACATTTCTGAAGAGAGAAGATCGAGGAGACCAGCAAATTGAGAGCTGGGTGTTGGACAGCAGAAGCAGAACAAGGCTGCTTACTAGATAACAGCTAATCTTTAGCTGTGATCCTTTACAGCCACCTTTATCCATGCCCTAGTCAGTCCTTGACTTTAGTCAAAAAATGGTGCCATAGCATTTTACACTCGATTTGAAGACCTTAACGAGGATCCATGACCAGGATGTCAAGTCTGGAGGTGATGGCAAAGTGCCTCTGGTGAATCAGGAACTAGTAAGGAGCAACCTAATGGATACAGTGACACTGAAGCTGATGAAACACAGCATCAAGAGCAACAAGAATAAGGAGATGCAAAAAAATGTAGCGGGAATGAGAAGGGAGGATGGCAAAGTATAACCAGCCCTGAGGAACACTGTGACTGACTGTCTGCCCTGTGGCATTGTCAGCTACCAGGATATCCTGACACAGGAGTACAGATATCCTCAGCAGGGTCTCTGGGAAGCAGATGGAAGTGACACAATACAATGGAAGCTCAAAGGGGAAAGATGAGGCCATTCAGTCAATTTATTAGGATATTTGTTGACCAGGTTGGAGAGAAGAGCACTGTTGAATGGGGAAGGGGAGGGTTGACTCATTTATGAGCAGAATGGGTCACTGGGGGTGGCAGAATTACTAGAGATGGACAGATAATGTTTGCTTTGGCTTGCTGAAGTCAGTAGGCCACCTGCTTCGATAAAAGTTGCGTAACGTTTTAGCACAAGTGAAAAGGTAGCTGAAATTACATGGAATTCAATAGCTGAAAGCAGATTCATTTTTCAGTCCTTCTTGGAGGAATAAATCAAACCCAAATAAAAGCAGAAGTTTCCAGGTGCAAAGGGAAAAAATCAGTCAGTATGACTTCTACACAACATCCTACATTCATCTGGCCAAAGCAAAAAGCCATTCAAACTGTTTCCTGAATTGAATGCAAACATGCCAAGGCTCCATGATAGTTGGAGATGTATTGATTTAATGTGTATATATAGTCCCTTTTCTTACACAGATATGTAAAAGGTAAGAAGGGGAAGAATTACTTCTAAACAAACACTTTCATTGTTAGAAGAGTTTAGCATTTATTCAATTATGAAAAAAAATATATAATCATATTTACACCCATAAGGCTATAATAGAAGAAGACATTTTCCAGCTTCCTAAAAACTTTACCAAAGTCCACACTTTCTTCCCTTATCAATTACATCATCTCTCATTTACTGGAAAATGTTAGGTTTTGGGGGTAGCTTTTACAGCAGTGTATGTAATATGGAAAATAATAAGAAACACATTAAAGCTTTTGCAGATGTTATTACAAGCTGTAAATTGTGTGAAAAGTTTCTAGAGAAATAAATTCTTAAACAGTTCAATAGTTTTGTTTTCTTTTCATCCAAATGGCAAAAGAAGGAGCTTTTTGATATCTAACTCTGCATTTTGGTGACAGGGAACACTTGTGTTTGCAATCAAGGAGCTAAATGTCAGCATACTGCTTTTTATTCAGACATGAATTCAGAGGTCCTGGTGAGGGCTCTTCAGATATTGACCTACATGTCTAGTGTGTTACTGATAATAGATTTTTAAAGACAGAAAGGCAAAGAAGAAATTGAGAATCAGAGCTAGCTACAGCAGTTAAAGCAAAATGGTTGATGGAAAAAGGGTCATGGCTTCAGGAGTTGCTTCACTGCAAATTTACACCTCCTGCCTGTAAATACAGGTAGATAGTTCACAGAGGATTGGCAAAAGTACAATGGAACTCAGAATAAAGAAAAAATTCAGTCTCCTAAAAATGAAAACTTTTTTTTTTTAATTTGCATTTTTTTCCTTTGACAAGATTGGTACTGAAGAGTTTGAACTTCATTTCCCTTTTCTGTCCTTCCTCCTCCTTCTTATCCTCTTAATGTAAAGTTGTATTTACATTAAGACATCCAGTTTCATTTACTTTGGCCTGATAGTTGTCTCCTTGGATCATGAAAGTATTAGGGATATTTGTAAGTATTTAAATGGCTGGAGCTTTACTCATTGTCTTTGATTTCTGTTGGACCCACTGGATATAAAAGCACAATTCTTTAGACAAGTGATGGTTATGATAAAATGTACAGCGAAAGAAAACTTCTTGGGAGAAGTCTCAACCTTGTTATTACTTTGTTTATATACTTTTCAAAAAAAATTTCAGTTTTACTTTTTTTTTTCTTTTCTTCTTTCTAGAACTGTTTTGTCTCTAAAAGGTTTTCTGGATTACTGGTCTTTTAATTAATTAATGCTCAAGGCATTAATTAATAATACTGTACTTTTATTCGATGACCAGATGATATGTCCTGTGTCTCCCAAGAAAATGGTTATGACTGTTGTAAGGTATCAGCAATTTTATCCTCTCCCCCAGTCCATATTACTCGAGTCCTGCAATGTTACATTTATTTTTCACATTTTGCACATTTTCTACCTTGGTTTCTTTTCTTCCTTTTTTTCCATTTTGTTATCTGATATCAGAGAGTGGTTAGGCACTGGAACAGGCTCCCAGGGAGCTCAGTCACAGCACCAGGTCTGACAGTTCAAGAGTTTGGACATTGCTCTCAGGCACAGGGTGTGACTCTTGGAGTGTCCTGTGCAGGAACAGGAGTTGGACTTTATGATCCTTCTGGGTTCTTCCCAACTCAGCATATTCTGTGTTTCTGCGAAACCATTGCACGTACCTGCATCTGTATGAGAAAGAAAGACATGGAAAGGATGGGGTCAAGGTGTGAAGACCAGACAGTGTCAGGATCACCACACAGAAAAGGATGCTGTGGAATTTCTGGGCTGATGTGAGGGAAAAGTATCAAGAGTTTGACTCCTGTAGCATTGCTTATGGGTCTCTGAAAATAGCCAGGTTTCTGAGAGTGCAGTGGATGCCAAAAACACCCTGAAGATGTGAAGCTGGGACTGTTTAGAGGATGGTACCTCAAACTGCCAATATTGTCAAGAAGTATGTGTGTTTCCACTGTGTGAAGTAGTGAAGACCTTTCATTGACAGGTTTGACGTCACAGCTCAGTGGAAGAACTCTTGCCAAGAAGAGTCCACCTCTAACCATTTTGGGAACCCTTGGAGAAAATGTGATAAAGAGTGGAAAAAATTATCATCTTCTACCCCATTTTAATAAAACCGCTACCACGGGAAATTTAGTCCTTACTTAATTTCCTTTGTGGGTTTTTTTTTTTGTTTTGTTTTTTTGGTTTTTTTTTGTTTTTTTTGCCTAATTTCCATCTCAGCCACAACCAGTACCCGATTTTAAATGGCTTTTCTTGCCACAAGATGGCAGTGCTATCCTTTATATAACAACACTGGCGGGCAGCAAACTTCGTTTTCTAGCGACAGACTTTCAGAACAAAACACTAAGAGACTGTTTCCAGGAGATTTTATAGTTTAAGGAAAAAGGACGTGATAGTTGTTTTAACTGCTATTATTCATAATTCCGGCCAAAATAATTCACCTGATGTCTGAACACATACCACTGCTGTTTAATTATTGGACAAATAAAACTAGTTCAATTAAATAGAATTGTACAGCAAAAGGAGGATTTTGTGGTGATACACTTTATATGCATCCCAGATGGTTGCAATATATGGAAGGCTTATTATAGTACATTTCTTTTGCATGTACCTAAATGCAATCTCCTTCTGCCTAGAAGAAAGTTGGATCTCAGAATGCCTAACTACTTTGTGGAATCAAGATACAAGACCACTTTATTGCTTGACATCTGGCACTTCCTTATCTTCCCCAACCTCCCTGCTGTAATGTAAAAATAACTGCAAGAGCATTGTTGGGTTTCATTTTTCTTTTGTCAATGGCCCAGAAGTTTCCATCTAGATACCAGCTGGGATCAGCTCTGGGGAAAAAAAAAAAAAAAAAAAAAAAGAATCACAGCTCAGGAAATGATCCAAAAGCAACAAGGTAACAAAATGAGCCCAGGACCACAGTGCACTCCTTCAAATGCTTCCTTCATGGGGCAGTGCTAAGCTGTATGAATTTAAAGCTCCTTGAAGGAGCTTTCCATACTTGAAGGAGCTTCCATACACACAGCCAAAGGCACAAAAAATAGTTTGAAAGTTGAACTTAAAAACCTGCTTTCTTGTTAAGAATTTAAAACACAATGCCTGTCATCAGCATATAATCGGCATATAATAAAGGCAATTAAGCAGATGCAATTCTATCTAATTAAATATAATAAGATATGTCAAAATGTCTAATTTTGTTGTTGCATTGATTTGCAAAAGCTTCTTTAGGCAGGGTATGGTTGAAGCAGCTGAGTGCAATTCTGCTCACTGCCATGAGTCTGTGTGACCTTGGTGTCAAGGAGATGAAGAGAAAAACAGGGACAGTGGTTCTTCTCTCGGTGTGTCAGTCCTCATCTCTGGAAAGAGAATTACAATTCATCCCCATCTCATCTGAGTATCACACCTATTTTGAACATAAGTGCTTTAAATGCTATTGTTTCTGTACTTTTGCAAAATTAACTCAGCTAAATTGCAACTTCCAGCTTTATAACGATACTGCTAACACTGTAATTAAATGCACTATCATTTTAAGAATTAAACTTGGATGTGACTTAGCAATCTTGTGTTAGAGAAGACATTTTCTCATGGATTTATTATACACCATCCTTATTTAGGTGCTTGCTGATATGGGGATTTTTTTCTTCTCAGAAGATTTCAGTTCACCATTTTCCTCTAAGAACAGCACATTTTTCTGGCAGTATAAAATGTTACAAATAGGCCTCTTAGTTAGCTGAATTACTATCGACAGTCAAGACAGGTGTAAGTGAGGTTAACAGGAGATTCACTGACCTGCATAGAGGATTATGGTCTACTGCTTGCCCTATAATTGATAAAACAGTTCAGCTTTTGGGAACTGCTTTCATAAAGTTTATCCTTGTTCATAAAAACAACATACTGTTGATGCATGGGAGACGTTTATTTTCTAGTTTAGACCTTTCCAGGCAAACAGGCCACAAAGCCTCCTTTAGTGGCTGCCAAGGGCCAGATACCACAGTACCTGACCCATGGTCTGCCTCCATCTCCTTGACATACAGAATCATTTAGATTGGAAAAGACCTCCAAGATCACTGAGTCCAGTTTTTGACTGATCACCACCTGGTCAATTATAGCATAGCACAAAAAGCCACATTCTACAGAACAATCTACAGCTGTCCTGTGCAGCATGCACTGCTCCTGCCTCCACTGTGGTGTGTGCAGATAAACCCCAGCTGCTGCCATGAGGCTGACCTGGCAAAACAGGCAGAGAGCAGTGGCCTCTTAGTTACAGAATTATCACAGAGCTCCTTCCCAGCCTTCCCTAGTCTAGTGTTTTGGGCAGGTCAGGGCCATGGGATGGTTCAGCTGCACCTTCCTGGGGACCCCATGCCTCAACAGGAGACGGACAAGATATGGAGCAGCCAAGACTCTGGAGAGACTGTGACCCAGTGCCACCTGAGAATGAAGTGTTTACTCTGGGATGGCTACTGGGGAGCATTCAAGGAGGGTCTGGAAGAAGGGGGGATGTGGGTGCTTGTGAGAGTTGGAAAGTAAACCAGCGGGAGAAATGAACCCCACACAAATACCTTGCAGGAGATTTCAAGACAGAAATTACAATTTAAGAGAAGGATTGCAATAATTGCAACAATACAGAAGAACTGACTTAAATACACAAAGTCAGACTACAACCTGGCCCCTGTTGGTCAGGGTAGTGGTCATGGTCCAATTAAGCAGTGTTTGCAGTCCTGTTAAAGAGGTGGTTGCAGTCCAGTCAAAAGCAGTGGTTCTGTGGGAAGTTTGGCCCTCTGTAGAAGTTCATGTCTTCTCTGCATGTCCAGTGGTGGTAGTGATAACAACCCACAGATTATATATCCTCAAATCCAGGCAGAAATGTTCAGTACCTCCCCCAGGGCAGGGATTTTCACAATGGGGCTGAGTCATTGGTGTGAAGAAAAAGAAACATTACCCTGCCTAGCAGTGTTGCAACACCAAGCTGGTAGCCTGAGGGGTGGGCTGTGCAGTGGGCAGCTGTTGCAAATTACCCACCTTTAAAAGTTCATCAGGAATAATGTAGACAGGAGTAGAGGGCTTAGTTTGGTTACTCCCCTACTGGCACTCTTTCTCCTGCAACCAGGACAGGGCTGGACATGCTCAGTTAGTCGTATGGTTGACTGGCTGGTTGCAGGCTGACCACCTCCATCTTCAGGAAATTGCTAAGCTTGGAGTGGTTTGTAAATAAAAACTAGAAGTTCTCAGGCCTATGAGTAATAACTCATGTCCCTTTTTTCTTTGCATTACTTTGTCCCCCTCTTTTGAACTGCAGGAAGAAGAGCATGAATGCATGAGACCTAATTAAAAAGAGCTGAGTTAGTGTCAAGTACACCTATACTTGTTAATGGAGCATGAAATAAAACCGTGTATTGCAGCAAAAGAAAATTAATATTGGCCATGAAACTTTCTGTTTTATAAATTGGAATAAGTGTATCTGGTGCAGTATATCACTTTCAATAGATTACTTTGCTTCGGTAATCTTAGAGAAATGACTCCTCAGTATCCTTGGGGCCTGTAGCACAAAACTTGTCTGATTGTAGAAGACCATTTGAACCAATTTTTATGACCAAGTTAAAGTCTATTCTGTTTGAAATTCTCTATCCTGAGATTATGGCCTCTCAGCAAAATTATTTTAACGGTTTTGGCTAAAGCAGCCTAGCCACTCACTGAGAAAGACATTGTTTTGCCCACCAGTATGGGGAAGGAGATCAGAGACTAGAGAGTAAGGAAGGACATGATGAAAAGTTTGGATGATTCTAATATGAATACTGAGACTGGTATTTCTTCACAGGAAGAGGCAGACTGAAGAGAGATTGAAAAGAGGAATAAATTTTCTGTAAGTAAAACTAGCACTGAGATAAGAAACTTGAGATGTGGAAATACATACTTTCTGTAAAAGAAAGCAAAATTGTACTGAATGGAGAGGAAAGAGACTGACAAAGTTGAGAGATATTTAGAGGCTCAGAAGAAGCAAAAGCACTTGCACTTGCTAGTCAAGAGCTGGAGAAGAAATAAGGATAAGGTCAGGTCAGCAATAAGTAAGCCAGTTTGGAGGAAATGGTGAAGGAAGATCACATAGTCCTGTGTACTGGAACGAGAATCCTAAGAATCCTAAACAAAGATCTTTAGTATGTTACCCAAAAAGTGTTACCAATTTTATAATGTACAAAACTTCTTTGCACCATGTTTATTTCCCTCTTGTGCTTTTCTTAAAACGGGAACATATACACCAGACTCCAAAGCAAAGGTTTTTTAGATTACGGAAGGCATTATTATTCAGGGAGAGAGAAATACCTACATGCATATGAGGTCTAATTTCCTACACATCTGAACGCTATATTCAGACAATAAATTTTCATTTCCATCTTGATTTTTATTGTCACATTAAAGCATCCCATATATGCAAAACAATCTTCACAAAAGTCCCAAGAGATGGGACATGAGGTAATCAGCATACTATTCCTCAGATGAAGACTA
Source organism: Prinia subflava (assembly GCF_021018805.1). NCBI lineage: Eukaryota > Metazoa > Chordata > Aves > Passeriformes > Cisticolidae > Prinia > Prinia subflava. The sequence goes on from NC_086250.1 coordinate 44,022,717, forward strand.
TAAACCTGGAAATGTAAAGAAAAAGGTACTCACTGTTTCTGAAAAGTTTAGGAACTTAGGTTTTCAGAGAAAAAGCTCTTTTCATAGCTCTCTGGCCAGCTGCTTCCACTCCAGAATATGCCTTATGTTTTGGCTGGGGTGTAAAGTTCTCCAAGAGTCCTAAATTTTATCTGGCTTACTTCATAAAACACATCCTGGCCCAATCAGAACTAGAAACTTGATTCTCTAGTGACCCCACTCATCATCATACCCGACAGAAGAGGAAAATATTGTATCCAAGCTCCAAGAGTCCGCCCCAAAGGCATGAGGTTGTTCATGTTGTTTCCTCATATTTGTAACTCTCTCCATGTTTCCTCACTCTCTGCAGATACTCTGACTTTTCTGCTTCTGAAGTATTAATGGATACAAATCCCTGCCAGATAGTGTTTCTTGTGTTTTCTCAGTCTTGTTTCCCCTTTCTGACTATTTCTTCTGCGGGATTTGTCAGACACACAGCAGTGCAGGATGCTATGAACTGCCCATGGATGTTTGGCTGGACCTCTTTCCCCCTCAGCTAAACCTAAGTTCCTTGTCAGGCACTTGAATAAACACCAAGCATTCCAAATATACCTCTCCCCAAATTGCTCTGTGATTTTTCCAGAAACCCCCTGTGAACATATGCTGAATGCAGAGGATCAAGTCTAAGTAGGTATAAAGAGCTGTTATATTCAGAAATGTACTGAGATTTGAAAATACCTATGCATGAAAACACCCACATAGAAGAGCATTAGATTTAAATTATGTGCATTTGTTTCCACTAATGACTTCCCTTATGCTTCTACTAAATGCTTACTAAGCACTAATGGTAAGTTCACCAGCACCCAGGCCACCCCCACACCTACTATGATCATCTTTACTGTTTGCTGGGCTTTGTCTTCCCCTTCACTGGCCAGCCCTATTTGACCACCTGTCAAACAGCAGCCTCTTTTAACAAGGCTCTGTGCCACCCAAGACATGAAGGTTAAGAGATATCTGCAAAGCTCTCATTCCATTTTGTTTTCTGTCAATATCTACTTAAAAAAACACAACCCGTGGTTTCTAAACGCTAAGCCTACATTAAACAAGGTTATTATGTCTAGAGGCTAAAACTTCACATTTAGTGACTTAGGTTGTTACTGCTTCTCTCACCTGTGAGCATGTTCCACACTAGCTGATGAACCTTTTTGCGGGAACTTCTGCTGCAATGATATAAACAAACATGCAGAGAGTTAGTAAAGGTTTCTGAAATTGCTAGATTGCTTTATTGTGCATCCAGTCATAAAATGGCTTCAGCAATTAATGGCTGCATTGACATGATTTGGAGAGATTTTGCAGGAAATGGATAATTCTTGGTTTAATTTTTCCTTGTATTGTTTCTGATTAGGACCAGGAAGGTCATTAATTCAGCGGAGCCAATTAAATTCTGAGGAATTGTATTTTTCCTTTCTGAACGAGAGTAATTATGCTGCTGCTGCACTGGATGTAGTCTCTCATGGTAATAAAACCTAGAAAACAAAGCCACAAAATCCCTGTTGAATATACAATTTTTTCTTTTTAGTAGGAAGGGATTGTAAAGGAGGTGTATTGACCATATTCACCAGCATAATGGAGAAACACATTCTGACTTCTGCTTTGTTTTGCTGAAGCTAGTTGAAAAAACCCAACCCCCAAATCTATGAGCCCTCCCCTTGCATCAGGGCAGCAGAACAAAACTAGGTTTGTGGTTAGCCATTGGAATGATTTAAGCCAAAAGCTGATCAGTTCACTTTTCGTTTTCTGTACCATTTCACAGTTTCTTTTCTTCAACCACTCTCTTCCTTCATCTCTATTTGGGATATATTGGGAAAGACATAAAAAACCCCATAAAACACAAAATGACTGAAATGAGCCCAAATATAGAAAGACAAGGCAGCTGCAAGAGGACAAAACAGTCAAAGTAAAGACACTATAAAGAAAAAATCCAAATATCAGAAAAAATGACATGAATTCAGCTGATGTGTGATTTGTCATTTGGGACATTTCATCATTGCAGCTGAAAGCCCTTCATATAATGAATTGTAAGTGTCTGGGTACAGTATTTGTTACCATTTCTAAAGGAAAGGAGATCTGAAAATAAGTTTAGTTAGTGCACAGCTGATATTTTCACTAGAATAAAAATAGCTGGTGTGGGGGAAGGGATCATGGAGAGTGGCAAAAAGCAAGGGCTAGTGGGTGTAAGTCTGAAGGACTGTTGGAGAAGTTGCTCTCTCTGCTGCAGCACCCTTCTTCCAAGGTGAACATATGCTGTGCAGCCTCAAAAAAAAAAAAAAAAAGCAGCAAACTGTTTGTGGGAGGTTGTTTATAAATCACATTAAAGAAGCTTTAGCAACCCCCTTCCCTACAGCAGCAGAGTACACAACCCCCCTGTTAGTCTGTGGCCCAAAAGGCTCATCAGTGAATCACTACCTGGAACTAAAATAAGCAGCAGGCTCTGGCTGAGGCTTCAGCAGGCTGGACTGGAGGAAAGTGAGGTGTCCAAATGACCTTTCTTTAAAGTATTTTGTGAATCTTGAGTATATTCGACATTCAATTTTCCCACCTCCTCTGCTATCGCTTCAGCTCTCGCATGCCCTTTGCCAGCTATGATTTCTTATTTTTTTCTCAGAGAAATTTGGAAATGTTGAGTTTTTGGAGATTCATCAGTGCCTAGTAAGAGAAATATAGTTTTGCTTTATCTTCTCTAGAGCTTTAGGGACTTTAATAGTTTAGTTTGCATGGGAAAACTTGGGAAATTTTATGGTAGGAAGAATAAAGAATAAAAAGGATGGTTTCACCAAGGTAATTGGGCTGCAGAAGCTGACTGTCCAGATCATGGGGCAAAGCTGAACAAAGTAAGTTCTCCTACAGTATCTTTCTGAAATACCATTTTTTAGTCAAACTCCAGAGAGAGAGCCAAAGTTGATCCTTGGAAACTGGACTTAATAGTATATACTTGTTCACCTCAGTTTAAGAAGATAATGCAGTGTGGTTGATAAAAGCTCTAGGTAAGACCTTTAAAATTACTCAGTCTTTCAGGGGAGATCTCTGGCAAGTACAGATGTCTCTTTACATAAGGCAAAGGTGGTGAAAGAACTTGGATCCATTTTATAATTTACTCTATGCTGTGAAAACTTGCTCTGCCTGATGATAGATTGGTACACATCCAGGTCTGAGCTGGTGTCATGGTTTAACCCCAGCCTCTAGCCAAGCCCCACACAGCTGCTTGCTCACTTCCCCACCAGCAGGATTGGGGAGAGAACTGGAAGGATAAAAGCTAGAAACTCATGGGTTGAGATAAAGAATAGGAAAAGCAAAAGCTGCACATAAGCAAAACAAAACAAGGGATTAATTCACTACTTCCCATGGGCAGGCAGGTGCTCAGCCATCTCCAGGAGAGCAGGCCCCATCACATGTGATGCTTACTGGGGAAGACAAACTCCATCACTCCAAACGTCCTCCCTTCCTCCTCCTTCCCTGCACTGTATGCACTGAGCGTGTGTCCCATGGTCTGGAATCTCCCTGTGGCCAGGCTGGGTCACCTGTCCTGGCTGTGTCTGCTCCCAGCCCCCCAGGCACCCCCAGTGTCCTCCCCAGTGTGGCAGCAGGAGAAGCAGGAGAGGCCTTGGCTCTGTGTAAGCCCTGCTCAGCAATAACAAAAACATCTCTGTGTTATCACCCCTGTGCTCAGCACAAATCCAAACACAGCCACATAGCAGCACTGTAAGGACAATTCATTCTACCCCAGCCAAACCCAGCACAGCTGGTCACCTGGACTTCCTTTATAAAGGGAAACTGGGTCTTCTGTGCTATTATCATCTTACCCTGAAGCCAACATCTAAAGTGGGTCAGATGACTCAAAACCTAGAAGTGCCTCCTGATGAAGAGAATTTAGTCTGATAAGTTCAGATGGAAGCACTTGTATTGCAGATGTCTCAGGTTAGGTGAAATGAATATACCTATCTACTTTTTTCTTGGGTTGTCCTGTAGAAGACTGAGAAGTTTTCTCCAGAATTCAATCCTTAATTTCTTTCTAATTTTTTGTTCTATTGGGCCATGTTTCCTAGACTGTCTGTTTGGGATCAATGGTTGTGAATAAGATCTTAATTCCCTAGAGTGCTCAAATCTCAGTTATATCAAATTATTTTCTGCAATGAACATGATACAGTTTGTCTTGAACAATGTTTTGTTGCATTCTTAATGTTGATGCGTATTAAAAAAAATTATCAGCTCTTCTGTGACAAGAGAAATATTAAAAAATTTGAATGTTTTCCTCCACAGAAAGATAAAGCTGCAACCCAATCAATTGCAAACAGGAAGGCTGTGCTTTATATCACAAGGTTTTATGCCCTGGAATGAAAGACGTATGTGTTGTAGCAGGTGATGCTGATGGTGAAGTAGGGTGGTTACAGCCCCTCTGAGCTTTCCCTTCTTTCCATCTAATAAATCCATACCTGCTTTACGCTCACCAATGGGAGGTCAATGCACATGAGAGCTGGTATCAAACCATGGTGTGCTGTTCATCAGTTGCAGTGGGGGAAAGACTTCTTTTGGGGAAGGCACAATGTCTGTCACCCACTTGACTTTATATGTAATCTATTCACCCTAAATTCATACAGGTGAAGTGTCAATCCACCTTTCTTATCTTCCAAAGTGTCCCACTGTGGCACTCTGCTACCTGACACCCCAATGCATGCAGTGATTATGATCTGATATGAAATATTATAATCTTCCACCAAATACTAACATTCCCCCCAGGTTTTCAATCAGTTCTGTGTCATGTTTCAAGGCACACACTTATTCTCTTTTCTCACAAGCAGCATTTGTATGACACAGAAGTCTAAGCAGGTAGAAAGCTGGCACAAACAATGGATAATTGCAGAGACACTTAGGTGTCACAGAGGAGATCTGAAATGCAAAACTCTGGACATTCAGTTGATACCATGATGTGGTTTTCTTAATATTTTTAGAAACAAGTATGCAGCATGTAGGATATATACTAGAAGATGAAATAAAGCTCTGTCTTCCTGAAGAAAATGGAAGTCATGTTAAAGTTAACTAAAGTCATGGAAAGTTAACTAAATTATTCTTCTTTCTTTTTTTTCCTGTCTGCAAAGGAAAATAGAGCTCTCTTTCCTGCTCTCCTAAAAGATTGATGAAAACAATGCATGACATGCACATCAGGAAAATGCACCCTGACATTTTTGCACAGAATATGCATTGTATGTTGAGAGATTTTTGCTATAAAAGTGACAGTTTTGGTGTAAGCTGTTTCTGCCATAACTGCAGGAAATGGAGTGCAAAAGGGAAAAGTATGACTTACACTATACACATTTGAAATGGACCTGACAGGCTACAAGGTGGCTCATGTAAAGGTACCAGAAGGTATCTAAAACTAGTTCCTGTGCCTTTTATAGAACAGCATCCCTAAATATTGTACTTGTAATGTAGTGAACTGATTACAGGAAAATCACGTCTCTTTACAGATTTTCACATGTTTTATAAAAGTACTGGTGTGGACCAGTGAATTCAAGGTTTTTCAAGGTTCCACTTCTTCCCTCAAACACTCATAGCACAAAAGAAAACTTCCTTTAACAAATTTACATGACAGAAGACTGCTTGTTTATGAATAGATTAACAAAGGTGGCCATGCTGTGTCTGCACAGTCTGAAGACCTTTTACAAGAAATAAAAATGGTGGCAGTACTTGTAGCAAATTAAACATTTGGTTGCACAGAATGTATATCTATCAATTTTAAGTGAGACTACATAAAAAATATTTCTTGTTGTGTAAAGGTTATCATCTAAGCTATAATATATTCAAATTCAATACAAAATGTCATTTTACTAATAAATTCGTTATGCTTTGAAATTTCAAAGAAGTTAAAAGATCTTTAAAAAGCAATAATTAATTATGCAAATACAACTCTTGAAGCCTTTTTTAAGAGAGATGTACCCTTTAGAAAACTATCTGCAGAGAAATCTTCCTTCTTTTTTTGTCATTTTTCTTCTCTGCCTCTTCCATTTTTAATGATGGATTGCTGTACAGTAGGCTGAACACCACACAGCTTCAGTCTTCCCTATTAAATTAATCGAGGGACAGCATTAGATTTCTAATCTAGGACAGTCTCACTTCCATTCCCTCATTGCTTGAGGGCTCACCTGCTGTCACCTCAAGCTAAATCCTTCTCATTTATTCACATGAACCACCAACTTTCATGAGACTGCCAAAATAAATAAGAGCAGCGGGATATGGCCCCATATTTATTTCAGTAACAGCTTTCCTCAGTGTAACTGCTACACTGAATGACAGCAGGGCTGTGCTCCTCACACCCACTAGTTTCTAAGAGAACAACTTGATTTTTTTTTCTTACAGCATGAACTATTTAGTAAAGTTGTAAGAAATGTGTAAGTTAGGCGTGTCTTCCAAACCCAAATCAATATTTGTTTTCCTTGGTATTACGGTCCACTGCTATTCTGCTCAGTACCTCCTGGGGCTCTCTTTTTCTCTTCTTGACTTTTACTTGCCTGTTCTAGTTTGACTCCTTTCTACAGGTCTTGCAGTGGCCCATGTTTAGAAAGACACGTGACTGACAGAGCTACTCCGATGAAGTACTAGTGAATCAAGACTGAGATTTTAAAGCTCACTCAGAGGGTAAGCGAATATGACCAAAAAGAAGCAAAATAAGAATATGAAGAGCAAGATGAAGAAAAGGAAGAAAAATCCTTCTCATTCAGAGAACTGCTGCACATCAGTTGGAGTTGGAGACCCACAAAAGAGCTGGAGCTCAGTTGCATCCTTTGGCACTCCTTCCACCAGAGTGCAGGAAGTGAGTCCTTGATTACAGAGAAGAAAGCTAGAACTAGAACCATAAAGTGATTTAAATGCCCCTGGTAGCAGTTTAGGATCCTGAGGATCTCACCTCTTCCAGTCTTTTTACTGCACTCCAAACTCTATGTCTACTCTACTAATCTAGAGTTTCTTCTGCATCTTGGTGGCTCAGCAGGCCACTACAGTCAAGATGTGATTGCCACCAGCAGCATTGGAAGTAGTGACATGCTTGACATTAAATCTGGCCACCTCTTCAAAACCCCAAGCCTGAACAGTAAAGGCAGCTACTGCCCAGGGAATGGGAGAAGGATGAAACAGGGCAGAGAAGTACTCTGGATCAAGCAACAGCAGAGAGTCTTGGCAACCCATCTTGTTGCTTTGCTTAATCATAGAAGGATGGTTCTCTTACTTAAGGAGCCCATACAGGGTCTATCTTCTTGCTGGAGACACAGGGTATAATCAGTCTCCCAATGCTTTTTCTCCCTCTCTTCCCTTTGCATTTTACTGGAGCTGCTGTTCTAAGTGTCCCAGACTGATGCTACCTCCCTGTACCTCCTGCACAATCAACAGCAACAGGACTGGGCTGCGAGGCAGTGACACAGCAGGGGAGAGAGGAGAGGGGGATTCAGCACAGCTGGTCCACAGTGGGACCAGTGGGAGAGACACTGAGCCAAAGGCATCCCTGACCTTTGCCTTTTCCTAAGGCATCTGGTCAACACACAGTGTTGTATCTTGTTAAAAAGCAGAAGCAGGGCTAGAAAAGCTGCTGTTACTGCCTATCTCCATTTCTACATTCAGTGCTAGGTGAGTCCCTCTACTAAGGAAGCTGCTACTAGCTTTGTAAAACCAACAGCAGTGGGAATGCAAATCCTCTCCCAGTCTATACCTCTCCTATAGGAAGTGATAAAATTTGAGGGCAGCTAAAACTTTAGATTTAGGATCTGCTTCTGCAGAGCTGGAAGAAAGACTACTGCAGGTCAAAATCAGAGGATACAGACCAGTACAAGATGGAAATGTGCTAAGCAATGCAAAAGAAGAAAAATTTCTTTCCCAAAATCAGATTGCAATAATGATTCTGAAGAAATAAAGGCTATAGTAAGAGTGTAGTAAACTGTTCAAAAATTATATTTTGAATGATATTGAAGTATGGGATAATTATGAGTTGGAGAGTTAGAAGTTCATTACTCACTTTTCTGAGCTCAGTCATTACAGTAGCTCCATCTTGGCTACCTGCTTCAAAAGGACTAGAGATCCTCCACGTTGCCTACCTCCCCCACAGCATGTCACCCAGAGAGCAGAGTTACCATTTCTCATAGCCTGGTATCCAAGAGCATCTACAGCAAGCTACTGAGCTTTTGCAGAGCAATTACGAATGCAAGCCAGGAAGAGGTAGAAAGAAGTAGGAGGGGAGGGGAGAGAAAGAAGTAACATTTATTGTCATGGAAACATTTCTCTGCTGTATTGTTGCCCAGCACTGACAGATGTGATTTACCAAAGAGTGGCAGAATCCATCAGCATTGGCACATGTGACCCTGTGTCATGGTTTAATCCCAGACAGCAACTAGGTACCATGCAGCTGCTCCCCAACTCCCCACCCTGGTGCAACAGGGAGGAGGACTGGAAAAAGTTAAAAATTGTGGGTTGAAATAAAAACAGTTTTATAATTTAAATAAAGTAAGGTAATATAATGAATCCTATAATAATATCAGTAATGAAAAGGGGCAGGGGGTGAAAGAGAGAAAGAGATAAGGTAATAAAAGCTAAGAAAAACAAGTGACGTGCACTATAGGTGCTCAGCACTCAGTGCCCAGCCCATCACAAGCAGTGATTGACAGCTACCAGCCAACTCCCTCCTAGTTTACAGACTGGGGTATGGAATATCCCTTTGGCCAGTTTAGGCCCTGGCCATGCTCCCTCATGACATCTTGTGCAGCTCCTCACCAGCAGAGCATGGAAAACAGGAAAGTCTTTGACTTAGGCTTAGCACTACTTAGGAAAAGTTAAAACATCCATGTGTTATCAATATTATTCTCATACTAAATTCCAAAACACAGCACTGTATCAGCTGCTCAGGAGAAAATTAACTCTATCCCTGCCAAAACCAGAGCAGTGTCCAGCAGTTATTCTATAATAATTTTGTCATGCCAGGTCCTAGGCTTTCCAATATATTAGAGTTAACCATCATCACACTTCCAGTCCTCTGAGATATATATAGAGATATATACAGATATATCTGTAAGCACACATACATATATATATATATATACACACACACACATACATATATATATATACATATAATACAGACAATATTCCCTTAGGAGCAGATCATCCCTATTAGAGTTTGTTGAGTTCATTTAGTCTGTGACTTTGGGCTCTAGCTGGGTATCTGCAGTTTTGCTACTATTGCATAGCTTGTATATTGTAATCAATAAACTACTTGATCCCAGTACTCCAAGACACTTGCAGTAACATGGATACTTCACTGCTGATGAAGACAAATGTAGGATATCTGCAGACACCAAAATCTGCTGTGGGGCTGTTCTACATTCTAATGGTTGATTCTAAGTAATGTATTTTCTGACCTTGAGCTCTGCATTTATTTTTGAAGAAGCTTGAGAATCAGTTTCAAATTATTGGAAGCATAGCTGTAATCTCCATTTTCTTCCAAGCACATTGCTTTCAATTCCCATCTGTCCTTTCAGACACTTCCCCTATTAAATGGTCACAGAAGATGAATAACAGTAGTGTGAATTCTTCAAAATGGCATTACATGTTATTCTGCTATGTATTAATGTTCTGTGTTCTTTTATTTACGATAGCCTTGTGAACATTAAGTAAGATGGCATCCACATGGTCTTTACATCCAGCTGAAAAATGACACAAGCGTATTATTAAAATCCAAGGATGGAAAAAAAATAAAAAGTAGGAGAAAAGAAGAGAAAGTATGTTTTAGGTGAGAAATTAAAGGAAGACTCTTATTACTATGTTTTTGGATGAGCTCTTTCTTGGTTGTCCAGGTTTAAAATCTAGTTGTATAGTTAATGTAATTGTCAGAAGTTTACACACCTTGCTTGTAACACATATTGAGTGCTAATGTGTCTTTTCCAACTGATTTAATTCAGTCACTTAATATACACAAAAATGAACACTGCAAAATTTGTATTGCCTTTACTGGCTCCATGCACAGTGTATCACAGACAGCTTTGAGATCAAGGGAAGGAAGGTTTTGCTTCTATGTATTTTCTTCATATGTTGGAGTGTTCCAGCATTTTTACCTTTAGGATGACACAATCCATGTTGCTTATTTGAAGTATCTCAAGAGTATGGTAAACCTTCCCTAGAGGAGGACCACACAGTAGTTGATTGAACCATTTTCTACATCACTGCACCTGTAATAAAATATTTCAGTCTATTACATGTGAAACTATGTTCTGTACCACTTTCCTGTCTTCTTTAAAAGACTTTCAGGTCATGAAATCTGCTTCACCTCATGATTCCCCGTGCTAATGATAGAAGATAATTTTTAATTTTAATGCAAAGATTGTGATCTTTCGGGTCACCTCTGTGCACAGGCTCACCTCTCGCTTTCTGCAATGCACACAGGCATTGAGCTGGTTTCAGTTGTCTCTCCCTCCATTTATCACGTCATTGCCCCCAGGTTCAATTCTCTGAAACCATGCCTCACACTCCAAATCTCTTGACATTGCTTATGCTGGCCTTTAAGGAAAAATAATTTTAGGTATCTTCTCATTTAATTTCTTGCTCCAGAGTTTTCAGCTGCATTTGAGTCACATTTTCAAGCTTTTATCTACAAATATAAGTGACAAACACTTTTTAAAATTATTTTTAATTTTTTTTCATTAATGAAAGCTAATAGTCTCATGCAATTGCTTGCTGTTAGCCGTGGCCTTCAGGAAAATAGTAAACATCCCAAGAGTCAAAGTAAAATATGAGTGCTGCTGAGATAGCCATTAAAACTTCTCTGCTTTTTAAACATTTTTTTTTTTAAATGGGGAAACTGTATCATCATGAAGAACAAGAAAAGGGACCACTAAGTCATGCAGGGCTTTATGGTGGGAATAAGGTACAGGAACAGAAGCTTTGTGATGAACAGAAGGCACAGAGAAGAAAATATGTTTCTGTCAGAGCCATCTGTTGTGGATCTCCCCAGGCTCAGCTGTGGATATGGGTGGAGATCTTGGTAAGATGATGGAAGATTTATCTGCTGGAAGGAGTTTTTAACTTGTACATATAGTCTGGGAAGTTGTGCTACCAGAAATTGTAAAGTCCTGGCATTTTTGGATGAGAAGGTCTGCATGTTCTGCTATAAGGTCACTATATCAACCAGAGGTGATGCTGCTTTAAACTCAGAATTTTACAGAGTTACAAAGGAACTGGCTGTCAAAAATCATCTTTGATCAGGTGAGTGTAAATCAGTTGAAACAGGTCAGCAACTAAGGTTTTGAATTCAGAATGGCAATTTTTGTGTGCGTGTGAAATAAAGCTCAGTCGAGTTAAGAGCTCAACAATTTTAATGTGAAGGCTCAGTGGAGTTAAATGACGTCAGTGTATTATTTAACAGTTTTCTGGTATATTGCAGGCACAAGGGGAAAATGGTAGGAAAGGAGAGCTGACCCACCTGACAAACACCCTCCAAAAGTGTTTAAGGGAAAAAAACCTGCCTCTAATGGAAAAGGTACTGAAAGTTGGGACAGATAGGTCTCAAAGGTCAGAAAATGCAGAGATAAACCAAAAACATTCAAAAGCCTTGCTGAGCTGCACCTCATGAAGAAAACTTAAGGAAAAAAATAGCAGGAGATACTGTATCTTGTTAAATAAAAAGAGAACAAGAAGAGCTGCTGACTGACAGATAAAAATGAAAGGTTAATCCCAGGTATGGCCAAATAGTAAATGAATCCCGTTCCCAGGATCTGGAATAGAGATAGCACTGGGACGTGAAGGAGGATGGCAGGGTGATGGAAGCCATCCCTTCCCGAGGCAAAGCAAACAGAGGGCACGTTCACACAATCTGCTGCTGTCAGGTGAGGAGCACCTCTGCTGCTGCTGTGGCTTGGCCAGGTGGAAGGCAGCTGTGCAGTGGGCTCTGCTGGGCTGCCCTGATGTGGCTGCAGAGAAGCAAACCTTGCTCTCATGCAGCCCCTGCACCCAGTGCTGCCTGGCAGCTTGAGAGGCTCCATCCAATTTTGAGCCATCCTGAGTGAAAACCTGAAGAAAGGCTGGCTTCACCACCCACTTGGAAATGTGGGAAACTTAGTTCCAGCCAAGGCAAGCAGCAAGTGACACTTCCCCACCCCCAAACTCCAAGTTAGGCAGATGGCTTTGAGCAAACAGAAATTTTATTGTAGGGTTTGAACATATTGAAAGGGGAAACCTGAGCAATCTGCCATGGGCCGGGCAAACATTTAAAATAATTTTCTGGCATTAATCCTGACTATATCTTCTCCACTGCTGTGCTGGGTGAGGTGAGAAGTATTTGCTGGCTGCTGGGTTGATAATTATATTGGGGCAGTGAGAGACTTGGAGAATTGATGCTGCCCTAATCTATACACACGAAGGCAGCTGCATATGTATAAAAAAGCTCAGCATGTCCTGAGCTGTCAGAGCCCTGCACGTATCTCTGAAAGGCAACCCAATTGACTCCCATACCCAGCTAAGGAGCCAGTGGATGTGGGAGCTGGTCACTTTGAGCTTCTCATTTTTTGGTGGATGACCACGTCTGTTGTCATTGCTCAGCAGTCCCTGTCCTCTCTTCCCTCTCTGCTCTCTAAGTCCTTCATCTTGCTTTCAGCATGGCCTGGCCTTCAGCCCTGCCTTTCCCAAGCACCTAGTCTACGCCCCAGCATTCTTTCATTTCAGAAAAGCTGCAAGGATCTCTATGGAGTCCTTGCCAGTACACGGAGCTCTTCCTGAACACTCTTTTCCTTCAGTAAGAGTCTCTCTTACTGAAGAGTTCTTTGAAAGGAATGCCCCCAAAAATATTGAACCTGAATGTTTGTTAAACCTATTAAAGATTTAGTGAAAAAGAAAAATACCCCACAAAAGTAGGATTGAGTGATGGCCCAAACATTACTTCTATCTGTCCTGACACTTCACCTGATCAGTAGCTTCTTCTCTCCCCAGGAGATGGTGGCAGAGTTCTTGTCCTCTGCTGGTGCCATCTCTAGAGAGAAACATTCTGCTTCGTGCAGAAGAGCAAAAGAAAAAAGAAAGGAATGTTTGAGGGAGATAATCACAAATCCTATTTGAACACCAGAGAAGATCTTAGGGAAAAAATATGGAAGATAAAAGCAAATAAAAAATGGAATGAATTTCTCTAGCCTTAAGGAAAGCATTGAGACTGTGTGTGCTTCACAGGAACTAATATTTGAGTAAGAAATGACAGGGGATTAATTCTGACCTTGTGGAACAGCAAAGGCTGCTGGATAACAGGAGTGCAGAGCAATAGTGATGTTGCATGTGAGGGCAGCCTTTGGCTCAGTCTGGCTCATTGTTTTCCTTCATGACCTTGGTGTAAGAACTCGACATGCGCTTACAAAATCTGCCAATGACACAAAGCTGGTGTGTACAGCTACTACAGTCCAGAGGAAGACTTGATTATTATGCAGGAAAAATTAGATGACCTTGTGGAACAGCAGAACAGAAACAGCATGAAATTTAATAATCCAAAGTGCAAAATCATGCCCTTGAAGACTAATCACCAGAACTTCTGCTGTAGGAAAGGGATTCCTGAGCTGCAGGAAGGAGAGATGAACAAGTTGATTGACCATAGGATGGCCATAAGATCCACCATGCTATATGGCTAGGAAAACAGCTAAAGATGATGATCTAACATGTACCTGGTGAGAATATGCAGCAGAGTTGTAAAGGAATTAGTATCAGGGTAAAAGGTATTGAGCTCAGTTCATATCCGTTTCTGCTCATCTGTGTTCAAAAGATACTTTAAACTAATAAATGCAGGGAAATACAGGGATGTACAAGCAGCAAAGGTCAGATGGGGTAGCAGTGATTACCATTTCTGTGTTGTGTGCCCTTTATTCTCCTCCCTCCCCCCAAGCTTTCATGAAAGGTTTGCTGCTCAGGGTTAATGTTTTCCTTGAGTTATTCCCATCCCCTAAGGAATATTTCAGTCAACAGGCAAAGAAGTGAATTCCCCTTTCCACTGATGTGTAACTTCATGATAGGGGTGAGAAAATGTTTACCTTTATTTAATTCGCTAAAGCATGGTGACAGTAGGATATTCTACGGTGAGAGTCTTCTCATAGTCCTGGGAGATCAGTCCATGCCATCAGTCAGCTGTATCCTCTTTCTGCTCAGGGCTGAACAGGTTTGAGCAGGACAGATGGACATGCCAGCAGCATTCATGTTGTGGGGCTGGGTGCTGGCAATGACAGCTCAGGACCCAAGTGCTGGCCCTTCCACATGCTGCTCTCCCAGCCCTACTGCTGGACTTTGTGGTGACTCCATATTTACATTAGTGAAAGGAAAAGAGGCTCAAACCCAGCAAAAGTGCACCTCTGGAATTTTCCTCCTCTTTCTTCTGCTTGTCATGTTTTCTGGAATCATTGGGGGTCAGAAAATGGGAAGGAAATTCTTCGGTGGATTGGCCAAGTGGAGCTTCCAGCAAAGCCCCTTCCAACAGCACCGTAATCTGTGAAAAATATCTTGCCATATGGAAAGGCTGTTCATTTTTTTCCCTCTGTGCACAGTTGGGCTTGCCCCACATTAGCAGAGGCTATCTTTAGCATGTCGGTGGTGCTTTTTATGGAGAGATATAAAAACTCCCACAGCAGGAGTCCTCTGGCTCTGAGGCTGGGTGATGGAAGGAGGCTATGACAGGCTGCTTAGCTGGCCCCACTGCTCAGAACCATCTGCTTGCCAAGGTTTCTCAGCTCTGAAGAGAGAGGCAGACGCTGCCCTTCTCAACAGTGGTATGTCACTGTGAGTGTGGAGTACCGCTCAGAGAGTAGGAAAGATTCAGATAAAATTAATTGCAAACTATTTAAATAGACAAACAGGAGATGTTTTGTGTTATTTTCTATTGTAAAATAGTCCCTGTAGTAAATAAGAAAGAAAATATAGTAGTTCTCTCTTACATGCAATTCTGCAAGGCTCTCTCATAACTCATTCAGACCCCATTAATGAGTACAAGCAGTTTAAACAGTTTGTTTAATGCCCATATCTTTGCAGCTGCTTATGCTGAACATAATTTCCTTTCCTGTTGCTAGCTTTGCAACAAGTCACAAGAGTTATTTACAGACACCTTCGTTTTATCTAATTTAACAGCTTTGTGTTGTCAGCAGTTTTGCCATCTCATTGTATTCCCTCTCTTTCTGGTCATTAATAAATAGATAGGGCTGGAGGAAGAGTGGAATTAATCCCAGCAGTGATGCTCTGGCACAGTCCCTGTGGCATCACTCTTACCTCCTTTTCATCCCAGTTATCTGCCATTTATCCCCATCCTTTTCTCTCTCTTTTAACCCATAAAAAACTTTATCTCCTTCCCCAGGGCTACTGAGTTTCCTTAAAAGCCTTGTGGTGAATGATAACATCAAATGTCTCTGTAAATGCATATCTTGTGATTCTCTTTTAGTCAATATTTTGCTACCACTTTGTAACATTTGAAAAGGTTAGAAAAGCACAGTTTATCCTCACTGATAAGTATATCAATTTATCTCTGCTGAGCAGTGCTGACTTGCAATTTATTCATTCTGATTTTTTCTTTCTCTCCTACATCTGTAGGTGTTTTATAAGTATTTTAAATGATTTTCTCAACTATTTTGCACATTAATGAATTAAGGTTTTTTAGATTTCTGGTTTGAGGGTCATTCTTAAGAGCTGTTTTAACGATTGCTACAGTGTTGGCCATTTTCCAGTTACCCAGAAGAGTGGCTGTTTTAATGATGAATTACATACCTTTAATGATAAATTACGGTAGGCTGAAATTGTGCTCCATTCTTAGGATTTCCTCAGAGTCTCTGATGGATTCCATTTGGTACAATGAGTTATTGGAACATATATTTCTGACGTTCTTACACTAGTGATAATTTTAATATCTTTTACCCAACAGGACTTTCACACCATTACCTAGAACTTCAGAGTAAAGATTCACTCTCAGCCCTTCTTTTCTGGCACCCAAATGAATCATTTACCTTCAGTGCAACCTCTCCTCACCCTGTGATTTAATTCTTTACACTTAGCAGTCCAGTAAACCTTACCAGCTTTCCATATGTGATATACTTGCCTTGCTTCTTTGTCATCAAGCCTTTGACTGTTTTTGTGTACTTTCTGAGGTTCAGCTTGCTCTATGAGTTGTATCTTGCCTGTCAAATCTTTCATTTTATTTGCTATGCTTTAACTGAGTATCTTTTCCTGAAAGATGCTTTGGGGATAAAAATTAATTCTGGAATTTTACCACTGAAATATCCTATGCCTTCCTTTGTTTCTTTGTTCTGAACTGTGGAGATCTGCTAAAGCACAGGTTATAAATAGCTTCCACTCTAAAGTTATGAATAACATTTTTTAAAAATAATTATTTCTCTGGAAGAAAAAGACCTGGTTTAAATGCTGGTATTTTATCTTAAAATGCTGATATTTTGCTCAAGTTATCGATCTTGAATATGAGTCTATTCACCCAGACTTATAATTCTATCACCTTCAATGTAAATATTCATGTAAATCAATCATAATTATTTTCATCGTAATTACTGTACTTGTTGGGACCATACTCTCTGAAATAAATCCAGTAGTTAATGAACTCCATTACATGTAGTACTTCTTCATGCTTAATCATTTTGATTCACCGTAAGTGCTGTGTTTACAGCACTGGATTTGTTTTTTTCAGATCTAGAATTTTTGTGCTCAGGGTCAGTTTCTCCTACACGTTGAATTCTGTTCAGTGGTTTAGGTAGTACATTTTGACTCTTGCATTTTTCTTCCTCTAAACAAACTAATCATTGAACATTTTTTGATTTTCCCTTCTATTAAGAGTTTCTTATTCATAGTTGCTTAATTTCTTCCCAGCTTAGTACTGGTTTCTCAATCATCAGTAACCCTCCCCTTCTGTATCTCTGTACTTTTTGTTATTTACACACAGTGATGAATCTTCTTCCCCTCATCCAAGAATATGTTGTTTTACATGCTCAATTTATTTCTCAAGATTACACTGTTATTAGAACTCAAACCCAAGAAGGCAAGGAATTTCCAGCTTCTGTTTCCATCAGTGGTTATGTACTGAATACATTGACCACCACCTGGCCCGATTAACAGCCTGCCTCCCATACCCAAGCCTGTTAAAATACATGATCCTTAGATCTGTATGTGCTTGAATAAGTAATGAGTAGAACTACAAGTGATGTTCATGAAAAATGCCTGGTGCTCAGACTTTTGAAAAACAGACCACTTAGATTAGGACTAATCAAGCATTTTATGATGAAATAATTTTCTGCTAGAAATAACTTGAGAGTTAGGTGCTCACTAGCAATAGAGATAAGCCAGGATGAAGCACATGTTGTAATCAGATGAAGCAGGTACTTGAACTGGTCATCCTAGCCCTACGTGCATTTTTGCTGTTAAGGGGACAAGGAGTAGGATCTAAAATATGTGTCTATGGATGATAATTTTTAAAAACATACAGGCACAGACCTTTCTTTTCCTTTTGTTTGTTCAAAAATTTAAATAATGGAATTTATTTAGTATCATAGTCAATAATGAATTTGCTATATGAATTAAGAATTTAAATTTTGTGGCTTAAAAAGCAATGCCAAAATAATGTAACATTTACACTCTAGAATTTTGTATTAAATTAATTACCAGACTGTTCTAGCTCTTTGGAACTGGGCTTTCATTTATCCCTGTAGGACTAACCCAGGAAGTGTGGGCTGAGGTACAGCCTGCATTTCTTCTTCCTAACAATGCAAGTCAGGGTTCCCTTTGGCTGCAGGGAGATTTGGTGAGACTGGGACTGGGCATGTTTAGTCTCTGCAGGGACACAGAGTTCAGAAATCTCCAGGCACTGCCAGAGTGCAGAGCTCTTCTGAAGTACCTCCCAGTGTCTGGCAGCCATGCAGCATGTCCCAGCACTGCAGGAGCTGGCATGGCTTTAGAGGTCTCCTAGCAGGAGAGCCAGATGTGGCTCAGGTGTCTGCACCAGAGTGTAAACCCCTCCCTCACTACCCAGGTTTCTCCCTTTCTTCTACATTTTTCTCTTTAGGCAGGAGAAATCCGAAGACCTTTAAGAATTGGACTTTGATAATGTTACTGCTACTACATGATATTACACCATTTGAAGGCCTTCTTAATTATTTGATAGACTGGTAGAATCATTGAAACCATTCCCATTTCCTAATATATATAACTTTGGCTATGAAAACCATACAGATCAAGTTTGAAAAGCCTATTACTTGTCAGGCAGTTTAAGAGATCCTGTGCTACTTTCTCTCCTGATACTGCAGAAGCAATTTGACTGTACTAGGAGATGTAAAATTTGTATCTTTGAGGTCACAAGCATACTTTAAACTATTTTTTTCCTCTCTCTACATGCAAGAGCCAAAGTCTAGCTTAGCTCAACTGAAATGGATCCAACTAAATGGATCATGACTGTTCCACACCAATCCCACTCAGGACACACCAGGCAGACTGGATTTTTAAAATTATCAATGTTAGATTTGGCAAATTTGCTGATATGGCAGCTTGAGAGCATGGAAAAGAAAGGAGAGTGTCTGTTTTTCTTTCTGAGTGAGTGAGGTCTGGGATGAGGTTGAAGTCTTAGGACAGGGTCTAGACTTGGTCTATGATCCAAAGTTTCCTGAAATCTCTTCTCTGACTCTGACCATGACTTAAAGCTGTAAAAAAAAAATCCCCCAGTGTGTATGTGTCAAACACAAACCTGTGCTCTCTAAATTGGTATCTTCTTTTAATGGCAATAAACTTGAAGAATTCCTTGAGCCTCTTGCATTCATTAAAAGTTCTGCTGTCAAGTATGAATTTGTTCTAATTTGATTCTCAGGTACTAGATGGTGTTTTCCATTTGCCTTCTACAGAAAGTCTTCTATTCAAAAGGAATTCTCTCTCCATTTTAGTACTTGCAGATGGAATTATCTTATTATATTAAGTGATGGAATAAAATTACACCTACCTTCATTTAGGGACTCGTACTCCAACCAATGTCTGGCTCTAGTGAGGGCTGCCTAGATTTTTTTTTCTCTATTATAGGAATAAAACATAGAAGACTAAAGTCTTTTCATGCCAGAGTTGTTATCATAAATATCTCTGAAGGATATGTTGATTCCTTTTTTAATAGGGGATAATAATTCAGATGAGAAAATTATCAAAACACAGAGCACAGTTAGGTCAAGGTAATTTAACTCTAATCTTGCCTAATTGTTATTGTGATCTGGACAGACAGAACTGAGATAATTAAATCTTGGTCATGAACTATCCTCTTCTTATTTCATATGGTTCCATGTGCCAAATACAATGCCAGCAATCTTAGCTGACATTTTCTGTGAAAAGACATTTTTAGGCATCGTAATGTGTGAAGGCTGCCAGCAGGGCAGTCTATCACTTCTACCTTACATCAAAGGGATGTGCATTCCCTTGGAGGAGGAAAATAAAGCTGATATAAAAAACAAGACTTTACCAAGGAAGGTTAATGTGGGGACCTTGCAACCTGGAAGATTCTGTGTTCAAATTTGGGAAAAAGACAGCACAACCAGCACTTTCAGACTTTCTTCCTTGCCCTTGAATCAAACAAGAATCTTTGGGAAAACTCTGAAAAATACCTTCATCTCTACCTCTCATTAATGTGATTGCCTCCATTTCTCTTTCTGCACTCAGAAGAATGCGGCTGTACAACAACCTTGTGATTCCCACCACGCCTAGTGCTGCTTCTCCACTGCTGACTGCACCAGTCCACTTGCCAAAGCTGCAACCTTAGGCTCGAGGTGTGAAGGATAATCAAGTGAAGATGGTATAAAAACCCAGGAAGACGTGAAGCATTCAGAGACTTAAGGTGTCTTCCTTAAATAGCTATAGTCTTTGTTTCTCAGCTCTATTTTCTGATAGAAAGTAAATTTTGCAATTACAAGTGGGGCGATATCAAATCAGTATGAAACATTCATAACTGTAGCTAAAATTGGATGATGTCTCCTCAGCTGATGCATGCTTGAGAGGGATGTCTTTGATGCCAAAGCTTTTTAACAGGCCTGATACTGTCATTGTTAGGTGTGTAGCTTACTCAGTTTGTCAGTCTCTGCTGGGGCTTTGCCAAGTGCTGGATTTACATCCCAAGTTCTGCTGGTCAGAAAGGCAGAGTGTAGCCTGCAGTGTGCAGGATGCTAATACTGGTACCAGCTCGCACCTCAGGGAGGCTGCAAGACCAACAAATTGCAAGGAGAAGATGAGCAAAGGAGTTGCTGTGCACGCAAGCCTGTGTGTGAGAATGAGGGAAAGAAAGAGCACCTGTGGGAGAGGACTTTGCTAAAGGGCAGAAAGCATTGGGCAGTTGGGAAAAGAAGACTGTGCACAGTCTTCTGTGCTTCGCAGATACAAATATAGGGGCATATGTGCTGAAGGGAGAGGGTACCACAAAAGAAGGGCATAGATCTGGTCAGGAGGCCGGCAAGATAAAGCTATCTGATAAACAATTGTGTTTTATTAAAAAACAGCATCTGAGCTTTGTTCTTCACTGTTGAAGCCATCATTTAGAGAACAAGTGGAAATGGGTATGGTGGTCTGACTTTAGTCACTCATGGCATTTTACACATCATCCAACAACTGTACAGTTTGTACATATGTTTTCATAGACAGAAAATGTGGATCATAATGATATAATGGTGAAGACAGAACTCCACATTGAAGGGTATTAACAGAAAGTGCTGCAGTGTAATTTGCCTGTGTTTTCCCTGACTGTAACTAATAAAAAGTCCTCATCCCCAGAAGTATCAAATTTACTCAAATTAAAAAGCTGCTTCTCTGTGACAACAGACTATTCTTCTTGTTCCACTTCAAAAAGTATTAATTATGGAACATCATGTTTTACAAATTTTTTTGTATAAATGCTGCATTGAAGCACCATTATAGTGTTGAGTAAACAACTCTGTGTGTTTTGCAATATATTCTCAGAAAAAAGTTGCATCAGTGTTTTATAAGTAGGTCAGTGCCAATTCCTTATGTATTTCTTAAATTCACATGAACTATCCAGATTCCAGCATAGAAATACATGGATAAAACTACTGTGAATAAAATATTCATGTTTTTCTTTAAAAATAAATAGACCCATATAAGCTGCAGTAAGAGAGGTAATGCTTTCCTAGTGCAGGATTGTCTCCTGCATGCTTTAAGAGCTCTTCTTGGTTCAGTTTATTACCATATAATTAATATGAGTGTAATTAATACGTGCATAATAAATATGAAATTCCCTTTGCAGTGAAAGGGGGTTGTAACACATCCCTTATTTCTTCATTCAATATGAAAACTGTTGTAAATACTAGATATGGTGACTGATTCCAGGGTTGTCTCCTCAAGAAGCCTTTTTGCTTATACTTGGATAAAATGGGTTTGTGCTTTTGTTATGTCCATAGCTGTGGGATTACAGGATGCCATTTCATCCAAGAGGTTTTGTAAAGAGAAGGTTGTTTTACTGTAGATGTAGTAATACCTGTGACCAGGTGGTATTTCAAAGAAAGCCTAAGGAGAAGAAGAGCAAGTGCAAAAGATTACTCTTGTCCTCCATAGATGTTCTCTTGAGTAATCTCACATCTGGCATTTGTAGGGGTAAAATCAAAAACAAACCAAGCAAACCAACAAAAAAACCCAAACCAACTCAAAAAAATCCTCACCAACCAACCAAAAATCTCCCAAAACCAAACAAATCCCAAACTACCTCTGAGACATCTAGTCTCTGGAGAGCCTTGAAGATTGCTGAGGCATGTAAAGATTAGTATCTGAAATGGGCTTCTTTAGACAGAAACTTTGTTTAACCTAGAAAACACTTTCACTGATGCATGGTTATTAGAGATATATGCCACATCATTTTCTTAGGTCTGTCACCCTTTCCATGTGTGGAGTAGATGGTGGCAAGCCTCAATATGAAGTGCATGTAGTTCTCTTCTCTAAAAGAAGAGAACTACATAGCTTCTATTAAAAAAAAAAAAAAAAAAAAAAACCAACAAAAAAACCACCCCAAAAACCCCACAAAAAACAACAAAACAAAACAAAACCAAAACCACAACAACAACAACAACAAAAACCCCCACCCCAGCATTCCAGATATCTGAAAGTATAAAACCCATTTTCTTTCAGGTATTTCCATAATATTTAAATTTAAGAAGCGACATGCCCCAAAAAGACTGCAAAACTGTGTATTTTCAGAGTGATCAGAAAGTGATTCTGATCATTCATGGTTAGACAAGTATTTGAAACATTTAATCATCAATATAATATTCCTTGTGTTGGTAGAAATCCTCCTATTTCTGCTCACTTACTCCTTGGTTAGCTGAATACTCTCACTATTGCCATTTCACATAGCAGAAACACAGCTCCATGTAATGTGTGTAATGTCTGCCCTGGGCTCCACATGCACCTGGGGAAATAGGTAAAGCAGGTTGGATGGTATTTTGAGCAATTTTTCATGTATGTGAGTAAGATTGGCCACTCCTTGGAGATCTTTAGAGAAAGAAGTAGATTATTAAAGGAATGGACTTCCCCTGATTTACATGCTTATGTTGCTTTGGCAGCTTCAGCAAATGAAAAATGTCACTGTCTGCTGGCAGCTGCAAAGGACTTGGGGCAGATGTTTGCCTCTTTTGGTTTGTTCACTTGTGTGCCTGACCCAACAGGCAGCACGGCTCATTATGCACCATTATTGTTCCAGATATTGAACCTATTTCTTCTCAAATTAATTGCTTCTGGCTGACTTATCTGTAACCAACATGATTGAAATAGCATGAAAACAATTAGTGATATGTGGCTGTCGCCTGTTAGCTCTCCCAAGGAAACCTTTGTTAAGACTGCTTTGGCAGCCAGTGGATTTCATGAGTTTGAAAGCACAATTCCACGTCAGCAACCGGCTGGAGACAAAGCTGTGCTGCAGAGGAGGTGCCGGGCTCACTGGGGTAGGGGTTGGATGTGATGGCTATGACTGTGCAAGACACAACTTCAGGGGTGCTGTGTGACCAGTTACACAGGTGGTACCAGCAGCAGGGTTCTTTCTTTTTGGTTTGTTTTCAGACCAGTTGCAATATGAAGTGGCTGCACTGGCTTCACCAGCTGGAGAAGAAGCCTGTAGCTCTTCTGAGGGTGACATGCATGTTGGGCATGCACTGGAACTGAACTCTAATGCCCATGCTCTGATTTGCGTTGAGGGATGGGTTGCATTTCCAACTTTCATGTACAGGCACTCCTGTCTCTCTCTTTATTTTTTTTTCTTTCTTATAAGAAAGAATATGTTTGCTTTGTATGGTGCTTAGTATTTTAATTGGTTATTTTAGTCCAGAAAGGAGATATACCATGGACTCCCATGGTCATCTTGGGGGAAAAATAAAAAGCAAGGGAAATAACCACTTTCCCTTTCAGCCTTCATAGCTATTGTTGAGAAAAATGTGAAAGGTTACTTGTAAAGATTTTATTTTTTTGCAAAGACCATAGAGGATAAACTTGGGGGAGGTCAATAAATACTGGAATCATCAGGTGACGTCAGGGTCTTACCGACATGCATGTGAAAGTAGGGAAGAAAAAAATTAATCCCCCAATCCTTCATCCTGCAGAATTTCACAAACTGGCAACAAGACATTTCTGCCCTGCACATTGGGAGTCTGTGAAAGGGAAGAATAAGGCTATTCTTAGCCCCCTTTATAGGCACACAAAGTACGGCACAGAAATGTCACTTGCTGGGGCGGGAGGAGGGTTTGTTAAAGAGGACAGGACCGCTGTGTAGAATCGTCCTTTATGGCAGGGCAAACGAACCTGCCGCTGTCAGCCCCGCGCCAGCTCTGCACATCCCCATCTCAGTCAGCTACTGCAAACGTCCTGATTTCTTCCCTTCCCCCCAGCCTTTCCCAAATTGTTTTCATTCGTGCTCAGAGATCAGGCGGAGGCTTCGCCAGACCCTGGACGGCACGGCCTCGGGACGGGAACCAAGCGGTGCCTTCAGCACGGGCACACGAGCACCGCCGACAGCAGGAGCGCGCCCCGAGGGTCACGGCCAGCGCCCACCGGCCGCGGCGCCGGGGGCACAGCGCCCTCCCCGCCGCGTCCCCTCGAAGTTCCCAGCGGAGCCCCCAGCGCGGCTCCCGCTCCCCGGCACCTCCCCCGGCCCTGCCCAGCCCTGCCCAGCCCTGCCCGGCCCGGCGGAGGCGGTGGGCGGCTCCCGTGGCCGTGGCATAAACCGGCGGCCCCTCCCCGGTGCCGCTGTCCCCGCTGGACGGCGGGGAGGAGAGCGGCGTTGCCGGTGCTGCGGGCGGAGGCTGCGGCCGCTCTCCAGGAGGGCGGCGGCGGGCCGGCAGCGGCGGGCACGGGCGCGCCGCCTCGGGCTGCCGCGGCCTCGCTCGCTCGGCGGCAGCGGCGGGAGGCTCCGCCGGGCTTCCCCATTGTCTGCCCGCGGGCGGAGGGCTGCGCTGCCCGCACGCCCCCCGCCCTCGCCTTTGTGTGCTCCGGCCGGCGGCGGGGCGGCGCGGCGCCCGCCGTGATGCGCGCTGCGGGGCGGCGCAGGGTCCGTGCCGCTCGCTGAGAGGCGGGGAGGGACCCAGCCTGTGCCCCGGAGGCTTTTCGCCCGTAGCAGCCGGAGGAGGGGGACTATGGACTGAGCGCATCGCTGTACCATGGAGTCGGGCATCCGCTTGAGCACGCTCTGCCTTCTCCTCTGCCTGGGACCAGGTAGGCGGATGCCGGACCCGCCGGGAGAGCACCCGGCAGCGGGGCCGGCGCAGCTTGGCAGGGCGAAGGCGATGCTCGGGCCGCCGGGCAGCCGCAGGTGCGGAGAGCGGCGGAGGAGCGGGCGGGGCGGGGCTCGGAAGTTGCGGTGTCGGCGGCCGGGTGACACTTTGTGGGTCAGTTTCAGGCTTTGGCGTGGACCCCTCGCTGCAGATCGACGTGCTGTCCGAGCTCCAGCTGGGAGGCTCCACGGAGGGCGTGCGCCAGGTGCCGGGGCTGCACAACGGGAGCAAAGCCTTCCTCTTCCCAGGTACGGCCGCCCCGGCCCCGCCGCCGAAACGGGGCGCTCCCCCGGGTCACCCCAACGCGGGAGGTTTGCTCGCTTTGAGACCTCGGCATCCCGTCCCTTCCCTTCCTGCTCGCTTTTCTTCCACTCTTCTTTACAGCTCCGCTCCCATTATTTCATAATTTTTTTTTCTCTCTTACCCCATTTTTTTTTTCTTTGACTGGTAGACGCTTAATTAAAGTACAGCAGGAACGGGGATGGCAGATGGCATGTTTTGTGAGTCGTGGGGTGCGGTGATGAATAATAGCACCACCCACTCTACCGCTTTACTTGGGAAACGCTAAACATATCCCGGTTCCAGCTAAGGAAAACCTCACTGAAAGTTTTATGTGAATCGAGCAAAATGCTGAAATGAAGTGCCCCGGAGGAGGGAGGCAGATGGCTGGAAATAAGAACACCTTTTTTTTTTTTTTTGCCAAAGGAAACTGGCCCTTTGGCGATTCTGTGACATACCCCTCCTGAGAAACAATGAATGAGTTTTGGTCTCTTCTAGTGCTTGTGATTGTTTCTTTGTTAATATTGGGAAGTGAAAGAAAATGGTAGTCTTCTGTCTTCTAAAAATACATTTAGGAGTTTTATTAAAGATTATTAAAAACTATTAAACTTTCTGATATTGTAATTCATAAAAGACTGTAAAATAACTCTCAGTATCTAGTTGAATATATTGGCATTGGTTACATTCCATACACTTGCTCATTATCAGTGTGTTTTTGAATTACACTTTATTAACATACTGATATGTTAAGTGAAGCTAGAGTCAACAATATTTTTAGGGAAAAGCCTCAAGTCTATCTTAATAAAAAAGCCTAAAACTGGCCTTTAGAAGCAAATCTCTTCTCTGAAAGATGATTAAATGCACCTTATAATCTATGACTAAACGGGAAGAAGGAATGTAGCTCAACATCTGATGAAGAATAAGCAAATCTCCACATCAGCTTGCACTTTTAAGATAGGAGAGCTGCATTGTTGGCTTCTTGTGTCGTGCCACGAGTTTAGCTTGGATCCGAACAGATTCCTAGTGCAACAGGCAAGATGCTGTGCTTCACATACAGAAGAGTTATGGTTTAAGGGAGATAAGATCTGGAAAGGGAATTTCTTTTTCATGTTTGTGTTAATGAGATAATTTATCAGGAAGCTAATAGTTGCCAAAGGCTTTTTTTTTTTTAAGGTGACCTCTCTAGCGATGTTCTTCCCTGGAACTGCCAGCATGTGTCACTATGGACATGAATGTGGAGACACATGGGCACATGTGTTCAGAAACACTGGCACATGCTGCCTGTAAACATCTGTGATGGGCTTGTGGCTGCAGAGCAGAGACCTCTGTGAAGGGAGTGGCTGCTTGCAATGGCAATGCATTCTGTGTCAGTGGGATTGGTGTCCTAAAATAGCTGTAATTTTTAAGGCATGGTTCTCAGTTGAAGCCCCATTGTGGACATAGCCCCAGGCTACACTGGATTGGGGTGAGAGAGTGGTGGGGGGAAGCTAAAATTCACTTTGTCTTCAGTGGTAACAGGATTTGAGGTTTAGAAGAATAAAACTTTCTGATATATTTCCCCAATGTCAGGACAAAAAATTACTGGGTTACTAAAGAGTTACTTTTTCAAGTTGTTCCCTCTTTCTTTGCAATTATGACTGTACATAGTTCCCAAATGTGTTAACAGTTTATTTGTAACAAAAGAAGACAGGAATTTTAAATTTTCACAGCAGCCTTTTTATTTTGTTGTGAACAATCGAAGGAATAACAAGGATGAAAACACTTGTGTCTAAATGATGGCTGAAGTCACTCAGTGTCCCTTAGGAAGTCTTTAATGCCCTGCAGGACTGGAGATAATTTTCCCTGCTACTGCATAAGATGACTACTGATTTTTCTTATAGTGAATTGGGAGCAGAGAGGTTTTCATTTTTGAACTTGCATTTAGAAATAGAGAAATTTCCTTCCTTGATCAGACAACTAGGTCCACTTATTCATTTCTGTTCTGCTGTTAGAACTCACACTTTGGAAACACTGCTGCAGTGTGTGCCTCTTAATGTATGTATTTGCAGCATGTGAATTTCAAATACCCATGTGTGTTGCCTTGAAATTTGGTTTGTCTGTGTGGGTTTTTCCTTATTCCAGCTAAAGTCTTAGTTGTAGACAGAAAAGATTTTGTGAGAATGATGCAAATTATTTTAAATGGTCTTTGAACTTTGTAAGCTCCAAGTTGTGATCCTTTGCCTCTTGTTTTCTTCAGATAGCGACTCTTTTCTCATATCATATACATATTTACGACACTGTAGTATGTTGCCTTTTTGATAGACCACATTCTCAACTGTTGTAAAGCCTTACTTTACATAAGCTTAAGGCACTCAGAAGTCCTAAATGCTGTTCTGTATTTTAGAAGGAAATGATGAATGTGGCATGTTGAACTGCCAACAGGTAATAGACAATTAAAGATATATGATGGAAAAATTATACCTATAGTTAAAGAAGAATACTCTCTTTACTTCAGTTTCTAGGTAAAAAGTCAGTTTTGACTGCTTAATTAGATGTAGCATCAATTTTCAATATAGGAGTTTAACATCTGATTGGCTGTTCTAGCAAATTCTCCCTTGTGTAATTGACTTTTCAAAGGTACTTGTGTTTCTAGGCCATATAAAACAGTAAGCAGTTACTCTCTAAAGGTAGTTGTAGTCTGGCACTGTCTAGTCAAGGTAATTTAGATTCTACTCCTTATACAGTTCCTGATTTAGAAATAATGATAGTAATTTGAAATTTCCTGTTACTTGGACTCATTTTTTGTGTGCATGTACTTGACTTCAGCAGATTTAGGTGCTGGATTCTAAAGCTTTTTAGGTGTCTGATGCTCCTTGGTTCTCATGAATGGTAGCAACAGAATGCCACTGTAATCTGGGTCTAGTTAGCTGCAGGGACTTCTTTTTCTGGAAATGTGATTTGCAAAGTAATTGTAAAAGTGTAGCTTGTGGGAAGATACAATTATGAATAAAAAAGAGGAGGAAGTCTTCAAAAATGTTAGTGTTGCTGTATGTGAATATCTGCCAGCACTTTCTAGCCAACAGCAGATATTATTATGTCAAAATATGTTGAGAGGAAAATTACTCCTCTGCTGGTCAGAGCAGCAGAACAGAAGTCAATATCTGTATCACAAATGTCTCTCTGTTGGCAACTGTTTATAGAAGTCAGTGAAATTTTCAACGCCTTTGTTCTTTCCTTGCAAAACAGGGATGACACTTGGGTAAAGCCCAGACCAGATGGGTGGACTCAAGTGTACTTAATGCTGTTAAAGAAGGCTTTTGGAGAAATACACATTGTCATTCTTATAGTTCTTTTTTATTTTGTAAGTATACTGCATTAATTTGATTTGAGGACATAGGTGAAAACGAAAGTCCAGTGTAGCCATTTTCCTATGCAAATATGGAAATCATATTTCTTCAGGAGGACTTGTTACATATGTTACTGCAGGGGAGTTTGAAGAAGTAGACAAAGCCACAACAACAGAGGCTGAAGGATGATGAGGGTTTTGGATGACTGACTCAAGTCTATGCTAGGAGATCTAACATTAAGCTCATACAAGGTCCCAGTGAAGCCAGGTATTTCACGTGGCAGTAGGAAATAGCATTCTGAGGTGTGGCAATCTAATGAAGGGCTGCAAGAGTGACTTGGTCTCCTCTGGCATTTCATAGATAATAACATTTTGTCACCCTCCCTTTAAATTCTGCATTATATGTATTTTATAGGTAGAGTGGTTTGATAGCCTTTCTGGGTTTCTCTTGGTGAGAGCAAATACTGTTCATCAGCCTCTCTTTGTCCAAAGAGTGTATGTGTGTGCAGGGATGGAGACAGCTTCCAACTGCCTCCAGCACCAGTGGAGAGAGGAAGGTACTCTGTAAATCGAGGGATGAGAGGCTAAAGAAATGAAAGTCAGCTGATGAGTAAGGACAGTATGTGCCCATCTAATGGTGTATATTCTCCTCAAAGGGAAGGCTAAAAGGTGGACAGAAGAGTGCAGTCAGATGGTTACAGACACAGATCCATGCATTTAAGGAAAAGATAAAAATAATGTATCAGTCATGAAAATGTGAGAGCTTATGTATCTGAGTGCAGAATTTGGAATTTATTCAGAGGAAGGACAGTTTTAAGGCAAAATATGTTCTATTCTGATGGGGGTCGAGATGTGCTATAAAATGCCAGAATATAATTGAATCTGTCAGTGGGATGAATGAAAGGACTCAGCAGTACTGTTCTTTGAATTGGTGCTGGGTGGCACAAAATGCTGGCAGAAAAAAGCCCCTCAAATTGGCTTCTTGTTACAAGTGGTGTGTTACCTGTTGTTCTATGACTGGATCATGAGTGTGTTCTTTTAAAATACTAGCAAGACATATCTTGCATCCTTTGGAAAGTTCACTCTATTTTGTCTCATGTTGTAATCTCTGGACATTTACTAAATAAAGAAGCTAAAAATAAAGGCTTAAAAGCAGAGGTGAGTAAACTTTTTGTCACAGAAGTAGGATTTACATTGCCTATGCACTTCACACACACTGCTCTTTCCTTTCCACCTGTCATGGAAACTATGGACAGATGCTTTCTCCAGGTTCTAGCTGAGCCCGCTGAAAATATTACCGTTCCCAGCTGCTCATCACTGCCCAGAAGCTAGAGGTTACTGTTCCCACAACTCTACCAAAGCAAGAGATTATACGAGTGTTCCCATGTCTGCTGATGGCAAAATCAGCCAGCTTCAGGAGCAAACCTGGCTGGCTGCAGTGACATGGATTAGAGAGTCCTGTAAAATCCCTTCTCCAGCTGTATCCATCTCCCAGAGGGGTGGTAACAGACAGCTGGGAATGAGGATGTTAATGTTGCCAACTGGATTAGCTGACTGCAGAGTGAATACCTATCTGCAGCTTTTTTTTTTTTTTTTTTTGTCTTGCATGTAAACTGGTTTCTCTCAGAAGCATTGAATCCTCAAAATGTGGGATCTCCATCATTATCCCCATCTGTAGATAACAATAGTTTTAATCAAAGTTTAATTTCAGTGGGCACTAGCATGTTTTTTGATGTTGGAAATGCCTAATGTAAGCAATTGCTCTATGACAATGTGGCAACCAGAAAGGTTTTGGTGTATCTGGAATAACAGCAGAAGCTTCCCCTTTGCTGCCTTCCACTTCTGGAACTTTCTAAAGTTGCCTCTGCACCTGTGCAAACAGTAAGCATTGTGGTAGGGCACTGCCAGGATTATGATTAATGCTGCTGGGTGCTGAAGGAGAGCCCTGAAAAGCTGGGCTGCTTTTGCTGGTCTAGCTGCTCCTCTGAGACATACCTTTGCTCCAGAAGAACTTAATACTCAGCAACCTCTTCTGGGAAGGAGCAGTAGTCGTAGCAAGAGGAGGTGTTTGTGAAATGTCTGCTGCTTGAAGACCCCGCCCAAAAAAGGAAATAGCATCTGAGGATCCTGCATCAGTTCTCCATCCTAAACCATGAATTTTAATGCATGGAGAGCTATGACACACTTACCCCTACTGAATATTCATGAATATGCCCAGAATTGGAGATTGTGTTGCTTGCTAACTGGTTGTGCTGGTTTATCTGTAAAATAAAGGGGGAAAAGTTATGGAAGAAAGACTTAAATATCATAAGCTTCTGATTGATGCTTGTAATTGTACAGTAGAGGCTAGGGCTGAGAAATGGGAAGTGAATGGGAACCTAATGTACGACAGATATAGAAACGGAGACAAGAAAAGCTTGCAATCCCTGAATGTAGTCATTAGTGCAAAGTTGATACCAAAATAATGTTAAGGAATGACATAAAACTTGACCAGTGGCATTTGGGCATTGCAACTGTCTCTTGCTGGAAGTTTCTAATAAATATTGTTGCTGAGAGTGTGTTTGAGGCATTAGTATCACAGAAATATAAGTGTTAAGCAACCAAGTTGTTTTAAATTCAGCTCTAAAAATTGTCATTATCCATCCCAAGGAAAGGTATCTTACATAGTGTTATTTTGTTGTCCTTTTTTTGTTTTGTTTTCTTTTGATTTTTTGCAGTGGGCTTTTTCTGAGGAGGGAAAGGTAATAATCTCAGAGATTAAACATTCCCTTTAAAGCCTTTGAGATTGCTTTTTTGTTGTTCTTTGTTCCGGGGTTTTTTTTTTTTTTTTTTTTTTTTTTTTTTTTTTTTTTTTTTTTTTTTTTTTTTCCCTTTCCCCATGATTTTTTTTTTCTTACTTGCATCTCTTTCCATGTGTCTTGATATGGACTCTTGTCACCTTTCAGTCTGTTAAATTCTGGCATGACTTTGGTGGCTTTGCCTGGGCTTGGTAGGACAGCTAACATCTCCAGTCTCTGATATTTCAGCCTTGGAAGTGAATTAATACCTGCATTATTTATTAGCATGGTGTGACTCCATTTAAAGTAGTGTTGCATTCTTGTGGACTTGAGCCTGTGCTTTTCACAGCCAGGTTGTATCTGATACCTGCAATAAACTGAAGTCCCTTGGGGGTCTGTTTTCTACTGGGACAATGATGAATCTCTAAAATATTTTTTTAATGACTGTCTGGTTGTTCAGGTTAATGCAAATAACCGTGTATTGTTTATACATTCACTATTGCCCCAAATGATCCATACTGGCTAACAGCAGATAGATTTGCATTTGATTCTTCCTGCCTTTACAAAGAGGCCTCTTCTAGACTATTGCGAAGGCTTGTATTATCTCAGGGCTCCACCCTGCATTTTGGTGGAAAGCTGAAGATGAGTATGAAGAGAGGTATGAAAGGGGAGCTCAGTGTGGGGGTGTGGGGCAGAGCCCAGGCTGGTGCCTTGAGAAGGGACTGCTGGTTGGAGGGTGAGGCCCAGGAGCTTCTCTCCATGTTGCTGTCCCTGTCAAGAGCAGGCAGGTGCAGATGGCTGCTCACCTGGCAGCCTCTCCTGGCAGCATGGCAGTGGTGCTGGCTGAAGTTAAAAGCTGTGATGTTGGCAGCAGGACAACATCTGTCCTGTGTGCCAGAGAGAACCCAGCACACGCAGCACATGTGCCCTGAGAGCGAGGACAGTGACACTTCTAGGTAGCTGTCAAGTGCATCTTTCCATATTGCTGGGGGAGGATTGCATTAGCAAGAGGAAGTGACGGGGAAAATGAGGTGTTGCTATCCTTACATAATTACTTTTGCAGTGGCATAGTTCTCTAGTCACAAAGTATGCCTGAGACTTGCTGGGCTAATCTTGTTTTTTATGGTTTCTTCCCCCACTGCAGCATGGCTCATTCTCCTGTGAGATGTCACAAAGGACAGCAGCATTTCCTACACATCCCTTGTAGATCAATCACAATGTCTGTTTTTCCCCTACTTTTTTCTTTTAAGAAGTGGGAAATAGGTTTTCTACTCTCTCCCTCCTCCCCAGCTTATATTCTCCTGTATCCTCCAGGGTATACAGGCGCTACCTTGGAAAAATATCTTCAAGTATGGTTAACTTCACAGTTTCCACTGAGTCTTAAGGGAGGTGCAGGACTGAGTTCATAAGTTATTTAAAATCTTGGGATAAGGGCTGGAAATTTTATATAGCTGTCATGGAAAACTGTACTTCTTTGCAGTGACTCTTCCCTATATCCCAAGGTGCAGATCCACTGAGCAGCTGTATTCTCCTACCTATATTGCTAAGGTGCAGCTGAAGAAGGGGTGAAAAAGGATTTTTCACTGTTTGATATTTTTTCCTGTCCATCTGTTTTGTCTCAATTTTTCTATATTTTGTCTCAATGTTTAAGAAATGGTATTTTCATCCTGACATTTTCCAAATTATTTCCTTTTGGGAAAACCTGAGGAGAAATATAGGAAAGGGTACTTCAATTTTAATTTTTTTTTTTTTGCCTGGACATGTTTTCCACAATGACCACCTACTATGAATGCTAACTTGGATATTTCAGATAGAAAAAAAATTCTGTAGCCATTTTCAACATGGAAGAATTTTACAGCAAAAAAATTGTATTTGTTAACATTTTACTTGCTTTTCTTTTTTGGTGCATACTTTGTTTTTGGGGATGTGTGTGGTGCTGATGACTTCAGAGAGATACACAAACTTAGAAAACTGACTTGTAGCTTGAGTCATGCCATGAGCTGCTGCCCTCAGCTCTGGGCTGTTGCAAGGTGCTAAAGCAGTGGGCATGGTCTGAAAGGACCAGCAGACTGAAAGAGACTTCTGAAGACACAATGTTCAAAAGGCTTTTAGCAGATGAACACATTTGCTGCAGCACCAACACTTCTGTGGTAGATTGTAATGTTTCCAAGGGAGCCATTACAATCAATATTGCTAGTGATCCATAACTGAGAACTCTTTTAGTGGAATTTGAGTGGCTATTTCCTTCTCTGAAAACATGGAGTATAATAAGAAAAAGACCTCCAATTGTAGAGTTAGAGGAATGTTTATACTCTTTTAGAGCAATGTTTATACAATATCCCCAGCATAAATGCTTATTTAAGTATAATTAGATGGTGGTAATATCCATAGTGTTTATCCTGAGAAGATGACATGTACCAGCCTTGACTGTCTGGAAGTCCATCAGTTTCTAGATACAGCTGTGTAGTGATCCAGAAGGGCTCCAAAGATCTTTTCTAGTTTTGAGATCAATAATCTGTGTTTTCATAGCTCCCTAAGCATGTATTTGCATATTGTGCCCCAGCTGTTCCAAAGGCACTGTTAAGATTTTCTGTAACATTAAGTAATATGCCTTGAACTTGAAATAGTCCTTAGACTTGCTCAGCTCTCATTCAAGGAAGAGGGTAGACTTGAGGAAAACCTTGTGTACCCTGTTCTGTGTTGCTCTTATTAAGAATCCCTGCACACACCATTAGCATAAGGAAAGCATATGGGAGTAAGAGATCTGGGAGGCTGAATTTTTTAAAAAAATTGCATCTGGGTTATTGCATTTACTCTGGGTTTCTGCATTTCAGAAAAATATCAATGAATTACAGGGACTGAAGAGAAAAACAGCGAAACTGATTATACAGTAACAAAAGGACAGGCTTAGTAAGAAAGCTTTTGAAAGAACTTGAGCATGTACAGCTTGTCCAAGAAATGACAAAAGTGTTGTATGATAAGTATCTAGTATTAGAAGATTCTTAGAGATTTAAAACGAAGGAATTATTTATTATTCAAAGAGCTAGAGGTAAGAGTAATGTAATGATACTACAAATGGAGAGGATTTAAGATAAAAGGAGACTTTCACAGCGAACTAGTTTAGATTGTGGAATAGCTGCTGAAAAGAAGTAGTGGAAATCTCCATACTTTTGATTTTTTTTTAGAAGACAACATGAAATAAAATACCCAGGTATCATTAGCTATGTTGTAGTCATTGTACATAGTCATTCAGGTAATAGGCTAAGGAATGGGTGGATGATCCTTTAAGTCTTTGTGTAATCTGGAGAGCAGGGGTGTTGGTGAAATTGGTCTAGTATAGGGAGAGTTTTTCAAAGACAAAGTAGCATCAAACACCTGGTGCACAATTATCAAACCAGTGCCTTTGTCTTCTCCCAAAACTTGTTCTTGGGTGCACTTACATATATTTTGATGATGCCTGGCTAAAGTAAGCCTACAAGAGCACATCAGAGCCTGGAAACATTTTATAATTTTAACTCATCCAAGTTTATAAATTTGGCATGACTTTAAACCTGTAGCTGATTTACCAGGGCTAGTGGGCACATTCACAGAAGCATGGACTCCATTAATACCTAACTTAAATAAGAACTTCTGGAGCATCTGAACTCTGGTCTTTCCTGGCTTTCTTGGAAAAAAAAAGAGGTTGGTTCAAGTCTTCCATGTGTTTTCTACCTGTCTGCCTTGCTCACAGCTGAGTTGTGTCTGTGGTATTCCTTGGTATCTCTCCTGTTTGATGTTTCTAATCCAAAGCCTTCTAATCTTTCCTTTTTCTGGCATCAAAACAGATGTCCTGTGAGTAGAGATTGTTCCACGTCTGTCAGTATGGCTGGTGGCATTGGTGTCCTACCTCTACCCTCAGGTGTGGTCTCTCTGCCACTTGTTTTTTTCTGCTAGTGCTTGAGTTCTATTTACAGTTCAGCCTCCTGCCTTCTCCCCCCATCTGCTGCTGTTTGCCCAGGCTGCTGCTGGAGACCTGTGGCTAGCAACAGAGGTGTTGGATGTGTCTGTATTCAGATACAGTTTGTTCCAGTGGTGGCTTCCCTCCCCCTGCCCTGCTCTGTTTTTGCTGTTAGGATACAGGTTTAAGTTTTCTGGTGCCTTCTATCTGTGTCAGTGACTGTGGGCCATTCTCTTGTGTCAGAAGTTAATTTTTCATGCGGACTGTATGACTGTGGTCATCTGCAAAATGATCTCATATTAATGCTTTCTTAAACTCACCATTGTGTTGTGTGAAAAGAAATCAGCACTTAAATTCTTAATGCATAGAGTTTTGGTTAGCTGGAGGCAGTTAACGCTAAGGTGGGCAAAAAGAGTTATTTATACCCTCGAAAGCCAGAGATGAAGGAGAACTTGGATGAGAGAGCCAAATCACGACCAAAAGGGAGAAACAGATTCTTCATGGAGAAGAAAGGTAAACCTTCTAGGTCATCCACAAATGATTACAGTTGGGCTAGATGATCTCAAGAGGTCCTTTCAGCCTAAATGGATCTGTGAAACACAGGCTGTAGGAGTTAGCTTCTCAGGAGCAGCATACTCATCACAACAAAAGGAGGTTTCGAGAGAAAATGACTGAGCAGAGAGCATGAGTAAGTCTTACTGAGACTTGCACAGTGAGAGCCAAGTGAGGGGGAGTTGTGTGTTGCTCAGAGGGTCTTGGCTTGCCTGCACCAAGCCTGATTCTAATTCAGAGGTGCCATGGTGGGTGCTGATCTTGTATGGTTTGAGATTGTATGATAGTTTGTCACTGGAATATGATATATTTGAGAATTTGAGTTGTGTCTTATCTTCAGAGAGAAGGGTAGAGCATGTAATTCAGCTTGATCTACATCTAGCATAATCTGCTTGCATGATTTATTACTGCCATTAAGTTTGTACTTTATTGTTTTTAATTGATTAGGCTTTGTTTACCTTTGGTAGCCTGCCTTTTCATTTGGAAAAGGCTGGCAACACTATCTCCTCCTCCTCCTCCTGTCCTCCCCTTTTGCCATGAATTGAATAACTGTTAAAATCCTGGCAATGCCATATGATGAAGGACTGAAAATAAAATCAGTCTTTTAGCAGTTCTCACGAGTGTCATGCCCTTATTACAGTACTAGCAGGGCTGGAAGACGGTGCATTGTTTTTCTTCTGCTCTTCAATGTCCCAGTGTTAACAGCATTTCTTGGTGTGATATTTTTGTTTGTTGTTAGGTCAGTTTGACACAAAGTGCTCATGTGACAGTATGCAACCAAGCATAACTAGGTGGTGCATATGATGCAGATGGCAGCTGCAAGGAAAACTAGGCAGGTTTGATTTTTCTCCACAGGCTTCAAGGTGTTCTCTAGGCAGCTTCTAGAAAGCTGTTTGTGCCTGAAGGGAGTTCATGCTTATATACCCACATATATTTATAAAGCTATAGTAGCTGTAACCTTTTAAATACAGCTGGAACCTCCATTGAAATGAAGAAACAAAAGAAATCCCACTCTGCTGCATCAGTGTCCTTGTTCAAACATAGTAGGTTTTATAGCAGTATTGGCTGTGAAAAACCTAAGCAACATAATTGTAAGTAGCAGCACATGATTCTGCCTGTGAGGGAGCACAAACGAAGCATCTTCAAAACTTAAGAAGGGCTTAAGAACAGTGTTGGAGTATAGGCTAGGAAAAAATGGTAATCCAAAAAGCTATTGCATCATATAATTGCTAACCTGGAACCCATACATCACCAAAAAGCATTACAATAATAAATACATGGTGCAGAGCATACCATGCAGCACACATTTTAATTTCCTAGGAGTGGAATTTCAGTAACAAGAACAAAAGTCTTTTATCTTCATTATTTTGCTGTCATATAGTAGGTCCCCACAGAGTAGCCCCCTCTCTCCTGGCGATAGCATCTAGCATGATGACAGTTTCTCTGAAAGGGGTAGTATGTCTGGTGTACAAGGAACAGAAGTTTTCCACATCATGTATGCCTTTACAAATTCCTGATAGTACTTTTTTTGTGTGGTGCTTCCCTGTGTGTTGATCCATACATTTCTAAAATTCCTGTCAGAAATATTCAGGAGAGCACGTTCTCATTTTCTGTGGCAGCTTGGTAGGAGTTGTTTTATTAACAATCTAGTGTGGCAGGAGCTGTATTGCTTGTTAGCAAATCAGCTGCTTCAGCCTCCTGGGCTGAGAATAGAGACTTCTAATCTGGAATTGTACATGTTCAAAGTTCAGGTTTGCCTGTGATTCAGTTTCTTATCCTGTCATTTGCAAAAGGTTTGAAAATCTGTCAGAAATACACTATTGCTGATACAGTCACTAAAACCTTTTCTATAACTATTTATCTTTTATTTACTTTTTGCCTACTGAGTCCAAAAGTCATGAAGTCCTTGTTCATGGACCTGACATTTTGGAAGAGCTCTCCTGACTTTTTGCGGTGCAGCTGGGCTGCTTTACAGGAAGTGATTCCCACTTGTAATCCTGGTGCAAATTCCCTCTCTGCTGAAGGGACAACAGCCCAAAGAAACGAGAAAGATGCCCAAGTGTCTTAGCGTTGTGTTCTGGCAGGTTGAGACTGAATTGAGAGAGCTATGGCACCGAATCCATCGCAGAATGGTTCAGTCACATCTGATTGCCTTGGTTTCTAGATGCAGCTGGTTGGTGTATAAGCTCAGAGGCTTAACCCAGCCACTAGTATAATCACCCCCAAACTTTTGTGTCATCTCTTGCAGATTGCTTCTAGGCAGATTTCAGTGGTGTTATTGTCAGTTCACAGGTAATATTATATTACAGCTGTCGTTTTCCACAGTCATGGATTTGCAAAGTCTATTCTAGTTGTCTGGATTCAAGCCTAGCTCTCCAGGCTCCCAGTACCTTTCCCTCCTCTCATCCCACAGTGGATTTGTGTTCTCAGCTATGCCAAAATAACTTCAAACTTCAAAGTAAGTAGCATATAGGTGAGCCAGGGTTTTGGCCAGAAGTGATATGATTACGATTTTTTTAAGTATGAACAGCCAATACAACTGGAGAAAAATGTGTTCAGAATCAGGTCTTCTGGTATTTTGTGTCAGTCCATTGTGACTCGTGGGACTTCACATATGGTTTTTGAGCTGGAGAAAAGCCCTTGTTGGATGACACACCAAAGCTGTAGCTGACATTCAGAACAGAGGAAGCTACAAAGCAAAGGTAGTTGGAACCTCCCCAAATGCTGCAAGAACAAACTGTGACATTTCCCCCTCTTGTTTTTATTTGATTTAATGATTTGGCTTCAAGTCAGTTTTTGTTTCGATTGTTTAGTTTCAGCTGAAGAGCATTTTGCCCTCTTCCTTTTCTCCTTCTCATCCACTGCATTTCTATCTGCATGCATCCTTGCTGAAGCATTTCTTTAGTGGAAATAAGAAGGCAGACACACCACACCATGGGGGTGTCAAAACTGCAAGGACAGTTGTGGGCTGTGTCCCTAAACTGTCTATGAGATATCCCAAGATCCTGATCATACCACTTGGGAAATTGATTTCTGGAGTGCTTGTTCCTGGCATTTGTGAGTGTTTGTTCTGAGGAGACCAGGTTGGATCCAGTTTCGGGGGCGCTTGGGTGCACAGAGGTGTGGATATGCCTGGTTGTGTCCTGCCGTACGTCTCGAAGGCAGTCCTGGAGTTCACCCAGGCTCGGGACCTGGGCTGTGCCCCTGGGCCTGTGGTTTAAGCACACCCTTTGGGAATGGCCCTAGTGGGAGTATTACCAGGTTAGTGTTTACCCTATAACTTGTAGTCTTTTAAACTTCAGGTAGACCTGCAACACCTTCCCCCTGACTCTTGCAAAGCTCCTTCCTATAGCCTTGGAGAATCCAAATCAGGTTCATGTGGGTTTGCAAAACTACTGCTGCTTTTTTTGCTCTTGTCTCTGAAACAACTGGGAATCTTTGAGAAGCAAATAGAAAAATTTATAGGTAAAGTAGCTCAAAATGTTTTACAAGCTGATCTTATTTATCAGTTTAAATAGCAAAACAACCAGCCTTTCTACTGAAGGATTTAATGCATATCGCATCTAGCAAGGCTTTAGTCTAATAAAGGTTGTTTTACTTCTTTATATCTTCATTTTTCATTACAAGAATGCACCTCCTGAATTTGAATGCACTGTACTCTACTTAAAATCCTGCTGTACTCCGGCAGTCTTGTAAAGATTCTGCTTTTGGATTTGCTTTGCATACTGCCCTGTTGGCTGGGTGCAGCTTAGTTTATATTTGTTACCTAAATAAAGGAACCATATAAAGTAAACAGCTGCCCTTTGAAGGCTGTGTGAAATCCCTGATTATGAAAATATCAACCAAAAACTTGAATATGGGAAAGTGACAGGATGTGAACATATGCTTGTGACACTCATCCCTCCTAGTGTAGGAAATCAAAACAAAATTGAGCCAGTTATATTTTTCAGCCTCATTTTAGCCTTTAGCCCTCCTTCTTCTCACAGACCACTAGAATTTAATTTGGATAGTTCAGCAGAGCTACAGTCAGATGCAGAATTGATTTATAGATGCTGCTATTAAAAGCTGATTATGTGCACATGAAACAAACCGTGGAGCTCAATTAGTTAGAATGCCTCCTTCAAAGACTCTTCTGCAGGAATCTGTTTTATAATTCAGTTCACACTATATGTTTACTTTTAGATGCTCTTCAAAAAATTGAGAGCACACACTTTGCTAGGAAAAGTTACGCATTCCATTTAATAACTGTTTTCTTTTATTGTGGACTGGAAATGAATGGCAGTAAATGGCGTGTCCTAGGTCTTTCCACTGTGTGATTTAGTGGGCTGCTGGTGCTGTGTATGGAAATTTTCCCCCTTACTTTCCTTAATTTGTTTGTAGCTGCTTCCAGCACCTTTTTTTTTTTCCTTTCTTTTGGTGAGGACGCACAGCTGGACTAGTTGAGACTGGATCAGTTGCCTGTAGTAGTCCTCGTATGTTTTTTTATCAATGTAGCTGTCACCACAGGGATGATGAGAGCAGTTAAAGGCTGGTGACCACAAAGGGTAAAATTGCTTCTTTCTCCAATATCCATTTGGACTGGTGGAAGTCCTTTGGACCTGTGGAGGGAGTCCTGGTGAAAGTTACTTGCTGTCTTTGTTAAAAGTGCAGTAATTATTATCTCATGAACATGACTGAAATGACAACGCCTGATCTTGACACCTCCAGGAAACACTGGAGTGATGTTGGTGTTTGCTGCAGATTGTCTCTGAGAGGGGAAAACGTGTCCTAATAGGGAGAGTTTTTTGGGAGCACAGCAGCTGCTAGGCTTGTCTTCTGGAGGGCTGAGTTCCTGCAGGTCTTAGGGTCAGGGGTTTTCTTCACTGGGATTTCAGGCTGCTTTGCCATGTTAGATCTTAAAGGATCTAGCCTGAACAAGGAGTGAGACATGCTTTGAGTTTAGGTTTTTGTTTCTTTGTCACTTTCATGTTAGTGATCACATAGTGATGACACTATGGATTTGTGAATTGTTGTGGCGTGGTCAAACCAAACACATGCAATATTCTAGGAAAATAAACCTAAAATATATGCATTAGGTTTGGGACAAATTTCTCATTCAGAACAATAATTCTCTCCTTATTTTTGCACTCCAGGCTGAAAATATTTATGCCTTTGGTTTTGTGTATTAGAAATGTTCACAGTATGAGGTTTTTATGTAACTATTGAGAAACTGCAAATTATTGTCTGAGATATACTAGTTTGCTTTTTCCATGCTATTATGGAAGAAGCCCAGTTCCAATAAAGTGTTTTTGTTGGGTCTTAAACTGATTACTAGGAGCCAAATATCAAGAAGAAGCCTGAAGCAATATTTATTGGGCACAGCTGGTGATCTATCAAGCACCCACTGCTAGTGTTCAAAGGCAATTGGAAGGAGGGATTTGCACTCTTGTGTTAGTGTGAAAAGAATGGATCTGACAGATCAAGGACCTTTCAGTCATCTTGCTTTTGAGAAATCCACCAGGTGCCTGCCCTGAGCAAAGAGTGTTGTGCTTCATAAGAGTAGTAATAATTCAAAGGGCTGTGTAGCTTTTTTTGAGCAGCAAGTATGATCTGACATATTTACAGTCCCAAAGCTGAATGGCTGTGTGTTTTGGCAATGAAACACTCCAGCATAGAATGTGATAGTAATGTTAGTATGTAGGCTGCCAGCATGATGCAATCAGGTCTTGATGCTATTGTCTGTGTACAAGAAGGTTATCTGAGGCCACAGTGAATGATTATGGGGTACCCAGATAAGGTTTTATAGAATAAAGGATGGAAACTTCTCATCCAGTGTAGTGATCAGGTAATGATTCAGGGTGACATGATGAGACCTCATAGATTATTCCTGTTTTGCGGGAGCTGTGGCAGCTCTGTGTTTCCCCAGCCTCTCCCACAGTGCTGAGGACTGGAGTGGCTCTGGAGAGCTCCATGTGATGGCGAGGTGGTGAGGATTTGTTTCCTTGCTAAAGCACAGGCCATCTGTAGCACAGTGTTTGCATCCCAATAGCTCCAGTTAGAATAAAAGGGCCTGTAGAAGGGGGGGATAGTTATAGATGTGTGCTGGCCTTCTTTAAGGGTAGAGGTGTTAAGCATGTGCTTTCTTTGATCAGTTGCTTATGAGAATATCATGGAAATTTGGTAGAAATTAACTTTTTCCATTTCTTTTTCTTTTGGGTTCCCCTTTGTATAAAACAAATGAAATTCAACCGGGTGTAACAGTGTTCAGGAGCTTGGTTGGGACTTCACAGTTGCACAGGTTCTTGCATTTTCTAAACAGATATTAAAATATTCCTGATCATAAACCAAGCAAACCAATTTCTGTTAATGGAGAGCAGCATGTTCATAGGTCCAGCTTAAAGAATAAAACTGCTTTAAGAACAGTGGTGTCAGGTGAGAGTGGTGTACTTGAGAGCTCAGCTCCAGTGCTGCTGAAAGAAAGTCACCAGTTCTATTGCTGTTAGCTCTCTACTGCTCTTCCTGAGTTAGTGTCCCCAAGTAGAGCAGAATGGTCAAATTGCTGTGGCAAGAAGCTTGTGAATTGATTTAGTTCTTACACAGTTGATAACACATGCTAATGAATTGATTTTGTGCATTAAAAAATGTATATTAATTTTTTTCTGGTATAATGTATTCTGGAGGTTGGGAATTATTTTTCTAGCGTTTGACATCTTATTTTGTAAATTATTTCTCTAGAGGTTTTAAGCTTGGGCCTTTTTTATTTTCTATGCATCTTATGTGCAAATTCAGAAATATTCCATTAGTCTGGGCTTTGTGTGGGTTTTTTAAAGTAAAGTCTTTATTGTATGTGTGCCTACTACTCTTAACAAATGTTCATGAGACTTCTGTGCAAGAAGCAGCAGGAAAATACCACCCAACTGGAGTACAGAGGAATTAATTAGTGATAAAATATTTTGAAATTTGGTGAATTTTTTTTACTATTAATTAAAGCTGAGTAAATTTTTAGTTGTTCTATTACTTTACCTATTTATGTATTTATGCTGTTAGGCATCACATCTTTCAGAAGTCATTGAAAAGTTGGTCAGGTCATGTGTCAGAGTTTAGGTTTGTGTCTAGTGTTGACACTGTGTTTCACTGCTAGTGAGCCCAAACTTTGGATGAGATATTAAAGGTGCCATCTGGCCATCCCTGAAAAAAGTAAGAGTTAGGACCCTGGATCAAAACAAAACACCATCCCTCCTCAGAATAGAATAGGTGTCACAGAAAATGTGTTCTCTTTCATTGAAATGGCTCCATTGCATGGAAAACAAATGTTTTAACTACTTTGATCCCTGCCTTTGCCTGTCTGTTCAATTGTGCTTCTCAAAAATAGCCTGTTATTTTGAATGAGGGTGTAAAGTAACATAAGATTTTATACTGAGTGTTTTTTCCTCTTATGTTTATTTTAGATACTTCAAGAAATGTGAAGGCATCTCCAGAAACAGCTGAAATCTTTTTTCAGAAGTTAAGAAATAAATATGAGTTCACAATCCTGGTGACCTTAAAACAAGCCCATTTGAATTCAGGGGTCATTCTCTCTATTCACCATTTAGATCACAGGTAAGTACTGATACCTGTCTGCTGGCTAATCAAAGTGTATGAATTCATGCATTAAAAAATTGGACATAAATTAGAGCAAATTTGTTGTGTACCAGATGATTTGTAAATATTTATGGTGTTTGGATAGGCACATTGTGCAGATTCATAAAAAGTCACAAGGGAAGGGCAAGAAGGGTTTTTCTTTACGTGTCTCTTGCCACCTAGGGCATGGAAAGCCAGTTCTCTAT
Source organism: Prinia subflava (assembly GCF_021018805.1). Lineage (NCBI taxonomy): Eukaryota > Metazoa > Chordata > Aves > Passeriformes > Cisticolidae > Prinia > Prinia subflava. The sequence continues at coordinate 44,066,210 of NC_086250.1, forward strand.
TGTTGTTCACAACCACAAGGACCAGATTCTCAGCTGGTGTAAAACTGCCATGTCACTACAGCTACACTGATTGACAAGGCCTGGCCATGTAATCCACCTCTTCATTGTTTTTAACAATGCAGGCAGTCTTAAAAGAAAGAAAAAAATCCTCCAGTTACAGGTTTACATCTTCTCATGAATGGCAGAGCACTTTACTCAAAATGTTGTCAGCCTTAAAAAGTACAGTGAATGACATAGAACATTTAAGGATTATCCTTTTGATAGAATAAAGACTGCTAGAGAAATAAGATATTTTTTTATACATCTGTTTGAATAATAGCTATTAAAGATAACTGTCCTATGATTCTCTGACAGAGTAAAAAGGAGTTTTCAAATGTGTACTTTCTAAACAGTCATTCTAAACCAGAAAAACAGGTGAGCTCTGCATGAGGTTCCTAGTTATTTTTATTTTCTTGTGTACAGTCCCAGAATTCTTTCTTGACAGTCTCACTACAAAAATAACAAAAATAACAAAAAAACCCCAACCAACCAACCAAACAAAAAAACCCCAAAAAACCCCCAAAACACACACACACACAAAAAAACCCCCAAAAACAAAAAACAAACAAACATGTTTGAGCACAGCAAAATGTCTGTTTCTCTTCCATGAGTGTACAAATTTTCATTAGCAAGCATGGTGACAATTATTATATGCTGGAAGATGCTCCAAGCCAATTTCTGTTCTGTTTCTCAGAGGCCCCATCTTCTGCAATGTAGCTGGTCGTAAAAAACAAACAAAAAGATCAACCAAACGCAAACCACAAAACAAACAAGGAGAACATTCCTAAGGATCATTATGCCAAGTTTATACAAGGATTTTCAAACTTGTAAAGGGGTAGTTGAATGTTTCCTGGATGGCATTAGATGTGCCCTTAGGCTTTTAACAAACACATTCAGGTCTCTTCTGTGCTAGGGGTATGGAAAGATGTCTATGCCAGAGATGTGTTTGTTCACTTTAACTGTGCTAAAATGAGGCCTGACCTAGGTGTGGGTAATACTGCAACCAGACAAGCTTCTCATGTAGTTTCTCTTATAATTTTAATGTTCTTTTATGGTGGATGACAGTAAAGGGAAGAGAAAGCAGATGTTAAAAGGAAGCATTTGGATGGCTTATATTAAATAGCTGCTTCTGCAGTGCTGGATCTCCATCTCTGACCTTGCCCCCCTCTGACCAGGGACTTGGCTGTAACATTTTTGTTAGTTCTTAAAACAACTTCTTGGGAAATCTGTCACAGCTGTCATCATAGTAGGAAAAGCAGCAGTGCCAGACCTGACTCCACTCCTTTGCGCTAGCTTTAGCCTTTTATCCCACTGATGTCAAAAAAAATGGCACTAGCATTGAACTGCTGCCTTGCAGCTATATTCTGAGTTTACAGAGGTCAGTACTAGCTCAGTTTCTACATTGAGGATTCTCTATTAATTAGTTACCAGACAAGTACCTTTTCATGTGTTTTATTTTACAGAGCTTTCATGGCAACTAATGATTCTAGGGTAAAACCATTTCTGTGGTACAAGAAAATAAATATGTTTAAAAAGTGGGAAAAAGGGCATTTATTAATACTTTGTGTTTTTGGAAATAGGCTAAAAACTCATCCTCTCTTTGCATGGACCTAGGGACATTGGTGCAAATATGTGAATTTACATCAAGGGCATTTCCTAAATTGTAGGGTTTTCTTAAATTTATAATTTTGTTTATAAACTTAAAATCCTTTACTGATTCAGAGTTTACTGATTCAGTCTGTGTTGTCTAGTTCTATGTAGTTGTTGTTTTTGTTCCTTTTTGCTGGCTCTCTTTTGAGAATCATCAAGGATGAATACTTCCACTGAAACGTGGTCATGCAACTGTTTAAGGCTTTGGGTCTTAAGAAGTTGACAAGGCTGGTCTCACACAGTTTCCCTTCTAATGTCATGTGTTGAATGCTGTGCTTGGGCTATCAGAGAGATACAGAAGTTCTCTGTGTAAGTCTCAGGCTTGGGCATTTGCTGAGGCTGGGCTGTTGCTGTCACCACAAAAAAGTTGCTCCTGAAATGATCTACTGAAAATATAGTAATCTTTTCATACTCACCTAAATGTTTTTTTCTTTTCCTGAGTGTCAAAGCTGACATCCCCTCATATAATGATTATGCATTTCTGTAGTATTTAATGTATTAAAATATTGTAAAATTAATCTTAAATCAAAAGAATCTGAAACAATACCTGTAACTGTCCTTTCTAAACTTGCCCATACATTTCCACAGACGTTGCTTTTTTTCCCCCACTGATTAGAGCAGCCAAGGAGTTCAGGCACTGATTGTTTTGGGCACAGTGTGGGGGCAGTAATTTCTGAGAAAATTCTTGTGGTGTCAGGGAATTCAAATTACACATCAGTAATTGTTCAGATGAATTTGGAGCAGCTGAACACATCGTTTATATATGGCAGATTTATATGGCATATGTCTGAAAAATAGAAGTTATAAATGTCTTTTTAACTTTAAGGCTTTATCTTGACCACAGACAGTGCCCTGCCTAAAATGTGCTGTACTTGATGGTAACAAGGTAAATATTTTTGTGTTAAGGAAGGGATACCTTAAGTCTGAGTAGAAACACTGTTAAACACTGTTTGCTCTGTGTTTCATCTCTCAGTTTAAGCTCTATTATCCTCCTCACTTCTGAATTTGTCTCACCTTCTTCTTGATGGAAGAGTCAGCAGAGAGATGATTTTACTCTGTGATGAGATTGTACTATATGTTTGGTCTTGCTATTCCATCATATATTTTCATTTAATCATCAACAGAGGAGCTGATAATAACACTTTTTCCTCCTTTTGTGGTTAGATGGCTTTATGTAACTAATCTTGCATTCATGTCTCTTGAGATGCTGCATATTAGGCCTTTAAAGGATGAAACTGCTGGGTAGTAGTTGAACGGTTCTTTCCTTTGGTTTGTGCTTTTTATGTCCTGGAACAGAGAACTGAAATCAATAGTATATTATGGACAGGCATTTCCTGCACTTAATTTGTATCTCTACTAATTTATTCAATTTCTGCCTTCCTTAGCATTTGTTTTCACAGCAGTTGGTATCTTGTGATTATCTGCTGTCAAATGGGCTGTACTGTACAACAGTTTCAAATGTCTTTCAGTATGTAGGAGGAACTTATCTGTGACATTTTCTCTCGTACTGATTTATGCTACAAGGAGATAAGTTGCCAGAGGTGAATTCCTGATGCATGAATTTTGTTCTCTCATTTGACCATTGTATTAAAATAGAGGTGGAACTGTATGTTCCCTGCTTTTGATATATGAGTGTCAGTATTTCTGGACTGCAGTGTGAAGTACCCTCTCTGACACCACAAAATCTGATGCAAAACTCTTACACTGGGAAAAGCTTTCAGTATTTACCACTTAAGCCAATATTAACCACTTAAGTCAATAATTGCAGAGCACGTTAGGTAATATGGGATTAATTTTCAAACATTAAATCTGTATGTGGCTGTTCCCTGTGCCAAAAGGGGTAGTATCTTATTTCTTCTTTTTAGAACACTCCATGATCCTCTTTGTTGGAAGAGTGGAGGGTTATAATGTTCTGTATTTTGGTTTTTTGGTATTGAATCTCCATTTCTGTTTCTTACTGGTCTGATAATAATTATGAATCCTCTAGAATTTGTTCATAACAGTCAATTGCTTTTGAATTCCTGTAGTGACTTTAAACTTCTCTGGTGTCAGTCTTCTATTTTTTTAATGCAGTTTGCATGTTTCATCAAAGGTGTCAGAAGAAAGGTATATTTATTCATTCATTCATTCACTGCTTTTCCTGTGCATGAGAAGATTCTGTGGGACAAAAGATTCTCTGTGTAGACACTGACAGCTTGACCAGGCTCTTTATCCCAAAAGAAAAAAGTTCCTTGTTTGTGTTGATTTGGGAGATTTAACGTCTATCCCTGAGTATGGGGTTGGAAATATTTGTAAAGCAGCTGTTTTGTGTTATACTCTGTTTAATGCCTTCATGGTGTTAGGAATGACCCATTTCTTTAAGTGTTGGCTATAAAAGTTATCATAAAATTGATTGACACCATATCACTCTTGCTTGGATTTGGGATCTTTTGCTTCAGTTTAGTTTATACTATGTGACACAAAAAAAAAAAAAAAAAAAAAAAAAAAAAAAAAAAAAAAAAAAAAAAAAAAAAAAAAAAATTGCAGTAGGATGTAAATTCCTGTAGTTCAGGCACTTTGCTATTCTGTAACTTTTGTTAAATCAAGTGAGGCCAGCCTGTCTGGTGTAAATCATTGCAGTACCAACTAATCCAGGGTGAATTGTTTGAGAACATCTTACAGAATACTTATGTGCACCTGGAACCTGTTGAATTGAGACTAGTGACAGGCCTTCTTGAGTAAGAGACAGAAGATTTGTTCCTTCCTGTGATGTTGAAAACCCCCACTGAAATAGCTGAAATGTGAGTTTTGACAGATTTTGTTATTCTTCTGATATTTATAAGGCTTTCTATGAGCAAACAAATAACAAAGAAATCTGTATTCTTTTGGGGTAGGAAATGGAAGCAGTTATGTTGAAACTGCCTCTTACTAATACATCTACAAGAAAGTTGTTTATTGTATTTGCAGTCCTCTTGCTCTCCTTGGAGAAACTTTGTTAAGAAAAGGGAATGAGAGGCATGGTTTATGCCATTTGTTTTACAGTGTTTGAGTTGAGAAAGTTCTTCCCTTGTTGATTTTAGTAGTAGAAGAGGAAGCTTCAGGCAGGCAAGATTGATATTCCTGGGACTATGTGTTAGTGAGATCAAAATGGAAATAAATCTATTGATAAATTGAGTTAGTGAGAGAGGTGAGGAATGAGAGCAAGTGCTCAAAGACATGAATTAGTGTTTCAAAATGATTTCTTAATTTGGGAATATTATTTCATATTCACGGCTCAAATGGGAATGGCATGGGCAATGTGCTGTAATACTGGGGTGGAATTTTTCCAAGATGGAGCCAACACCTTTTGCAAGAATAGCTTTCCTTGGAGTGCTTTGAAGAGCTTGGTGAGACCTCAGTTCTGGTTCTGGCTCCTTCTAAGCTCCCATAAGTGTAGTGAAAGGCTGACTGGGAGCCTTGCCTTGTCATCAGCAGTAGCATTGGGTGGGCTTTGTGTATCTTGCTCTTGTGATGGCCGTGGGCTCTCGGATCATAGGACTAAACCCAGCAGAAGCTATGTAGACTGCAGCGGGGGTAAGGCAAGATTTTGCCTCCCTGATTTCGTTGACCTCAGATTTTGGGAGGTAAGCAAAGGGGTCTCTCAGGTGAGAGTCAGGGTCTTGACTTCAAAGGCTTACAGACAAAAGCAGTCCCTCTGAAATCTGGTGAGGGGCTGCAAGGAGTTGATAAGAACAGGATCTTACTGACATATATTTTTTTTCCCACCTGCTTTACTAGTTTGAATTGGGTATAGACACTGAGTGGCACAGTGATGGAAGGGATTTGAACAGCCTCACGTTTGTTTCCTAACTTCCACATCAGGGTATTTCAACCTCACTTTCCTAGCTGCTACCTTGTGCTGTGGCTTCTTTCTGTCTGGAGAGAAGCTGTGCAGTAGTAGTGTGTGCAGGTGAACGTGTGTGGATGATGCCTCTCTCCCCTGCCAGTTATCTCCTGCCTGGCTGTTCTCTCCTGTGAACATCTCAACAAGGAGGGTGTTCCTCCATGCATGTCCCAGCATGGGCTCCATCACCTGAGCACAGCATGAATGCACCTTCCTCCTCCACAGGTATGCAGGGAAAGGAGCAGTGCTGTGGTGAAACAAAGCTAAAGTGGTTGAGTGTTTTTGTGGTGGAAGAAAATAAACAAGAGAGATGCAAATGCCAGAATGATCAGTAGGTGTCTGGCTGGGGTGCTTCAGAGGCATTTTCCTCACATGGTTGATTTCTACTCTGCCTGATTTGGAGCAGGAATTTGAACTTGGTTTTTTTTTTTTTTTTTTTCCACTTGAGACAAGTGCCCTGAGGAATGTCATTCTATTTTATTTTTTTTCCTTCACTTTATGCAGTAGGGATGCAGATTTGTTGGCAGTGCCTGGTGAGGGCTTGCTGGTACACCAAAGAGTGCCCAGGCTGAAACACTGGCCTGCATAATTTTGCATAATTGTTAGCATCTTCCTTGGCATGCTTTTGTCTCCTGCAGTTTGTACCCTTGCAGATGATGTCAGGGCAGTCTGTGAAGTAGCATTGGCCCAGGCCTGTTCCCACCAGTCAAAGTGGAAAAGCCCACCAGTTTCAGGGAAAAAGTGTGAGAGATCACTAAGATGGACATGAGCTGGAGTAGAGCACTGGTTTTATAATATAAATTTTAGAGGATGGTTTTGCTGTCTTGCTGCTTATAGACTCTGTGTTGATATGGGAAACACCCTCTTCTAATTTTTGAGCTCTCTTCATCTGGGATCTCTGCTTTCATATAGGTAATAATCATGCCATTAAAGATATTTGAGAGAGTCTTTCAGAGAAGCTTATGTTTGCACTCTCTCTCTCTCCCATTTTAGCAAGCATGTCATCCTAGGCCCCACAAGCTTTGCTGTGAGAATGTTTGCTTCTGTCAAAAGATTTGGTTTTAATGAATGGATCAACGTTTTTTGAACAAAAATGCCCTAAGTCAGAAAATTACAGTCTGGCTTTAAAACTGTATTTAGCAAAAGGAAGGTAGAGAAATGGAATTGGTGGTTTTCTTGCCAATTGTGCACTTGCACTAAGGGCTACAACTTATCCAGAAAAGCAAAGACCATTTTAAATTAATAATTCCCTGATAAAAATGCTAGTCTTCTCTTGTCTAGCTAGAGCTCTAGATGGAAATGGACAAAACCAGTAAGATCAAGCAGTAATGTGAAAGGTGGGAACTAGATTCTTATAGGTAAAATCAAGCTACCACTTGACTTTTCATATAATCATAGAATTGTTTAGGTTGAAAAAATTGTAATCTATCGGGGGATGTTTTGATGCCATGTTGTTCCAGGGGATGCACCAAGCAATAAAAACTCGTAGTTAGTGTTTCAAAACACTTAGTGTTAGTTCCAAATTAAGTGTTCTGAAACAGAAGAAGAAAGCTCATGCTCCTGACCACCCAGTCATGATACCACGGAAAACAGCAAATAATGCATTGTTGAATGTGTAGTGGTGCTGCCTGAGTTGCTTTTATAGCTTCATAATCTATACATAGTAGAGTTGCTTGCTGCTATTGTGCAATGAATAAGGTCTACTGAGTAGGATCTCCTTTTTTTTAAATAATGTTTTATGTAATTAAACATAACAAAAAAAGGCAGAAATTTGATGGCAAAAATCTTCAGATAAAGATTTTTTTAATAAGTAATGGAGGTAAGGATTTTAATTTTTTTACTTCAGTACGTATTGCTCTTTAATTTTATTGATTTGCCTTTTTTTTTCAGTGTAGATCAAAGAGCCATGAAGAAATATTTTAGCATTATACCTATAAATGTGAGTAGGAAAAGTTAAAAAACTCCACCACCCTGTAATAAATTCATAAGCAGCAGACATGATATTTTGCCTTTATCTTCTGGAATATTTGTCTACATGCTGTAAATTGAAGTTGAAATTATGAGTTGCCTTCAGTTTGTGCATTTGTTGTGTGAGAAAGGATGCCAGATGAACAAGTGAGCCATCAAAAAGACCTGGTGTTGCCAACGCTGCCTGTTAGCTGGAGTGGCCATACCTGCCTCTTCTCAAAGACTGCTGCTGTGTGCACTGGGACCAGCTGGTGTTTCACCTCCTAAATCTCTAGCTTTTTGCTGTACGTCCTGACTTTTACTTCCACAGTCTCCCTGGTGCTGTCTGTCACCTTCCAAAGAGCAGGTCCTGCCCAGGCTGGTGTGACCACATGTCCTTTGCTGAGATGCTCATTAGAGCTCCACAGCTGAGCAGATCTGCTGACTCCCAGCTCTTACCTAGAACTTACAACAGGTCAGTGCTGAGCAGCAGAGCACACATCACTGTTTTCTGTCTCAGATTCCTCTGGGGCATTTGAAACAAATTTCTTCCCCTTACAAAGACAGGCTTGTCCTTAGTCAGTGCGTTAGGGATTGCTGTCTGGCTGGTTTCCAAGCAGAGCAGCTGATCTGATACTGTGGCCTTGGCTGTTGCCTTTGCAGTGATTGTGCATGTGCAGAGTAATCTACAGAGGTGTGGCAACCTTTTTTCCAGGTTGGCATTTTCTTCTCCACATGTTGAACATAGAAAAACCTAAGCACATATCATCTCCCTGTGAAGTTAAATCCAAGTTTAACCCAAGGTGGGTGTGGTTTTCCTGGGGACTAAAATCAAGTAGGCTGGTATTGATTAAACAACCACAGAGATTACAGATGTTAGAAAAAGAGATGCAGGTTCTGCTGTTGTATTGGGTTTTTCATTGTGGTTTATTTTTCACTACAATAGTCGTTTGTCTTCTGCAGCATAGAAGACCTTGGAGCTGCTGGGAGAAGCATCAGTGATGTTTAAAATTGCATACCTTTGGCTGCTGCTCTCTCTGTGATGAGTGGGCTGGGCTAGACTGATGTGGACAGGAAAGTGGTGACTCAGCTGATGAGGTTCTCCTGAAGCTTTTTAGTAATGAGATTCTTGGCTAGGAGAAGACTGCAGTACAATGCAGTTACTCTTTCCTTTGGGAGCAGGTCCTTCAGGAGTTAAAAGCACCCTCCTTTTTCTCTCAAATGATAAGTAATCCTGAGTGTACAGAGAAATATAGTGTGTTTTTGTCACCAGATATGAATTTCTAAAATCCAGGTCTGTTTGTTAATGTTTAGCATATTTTCTGAAAGATGCTTCCAAACCTTTGGAAACCATGCACCCAAGAGTTTACAGCCTCACAGATGGAACAAGAAGCCCCACTGTGGGGAGACTTTGCACCCATCTGTGTTTGTCAGTGCTGAGTCTCGTCCTATCTCCTGAAACTCATGAGGCTGAGACAGAGCCATGTAAGTCCAGACAGTTTAACAAATGTAGAAAGGGGGACTAGCAAACACAGCATTTTGTAAAAAATTGAGTTGAAATGATTCACTTTCACTTCTTTGTTTCAGCATCATGGCATTTGTTCAAGTTGAAAGCAATATTGCGTTGGCTGTCATTTTACTTGCTTTTCTAATTGTGTTTTGCTGCTGCCTCTACAGATTATTAATAAACCATAAATGATTCTCCTAATGGCTGTTATTTTCTTTTTCATTTTGATGCATGTTTTCTCATTTTGAAGGTGGTTATATTTGTTAGTTTACCAAATGGAAGAACAAAAGATATTGTCTGTGAATGTCGAAACAGTGCGTTAATCACCATTAAAATAAAACCACAAGTGTCCACAGCTTCTGCGCAGCTTTGTGTTGGAAAATTTTCTTGCTTATTACAGCACCATCGATTGTCTGCATCCTCTCTCAGCAGTTCTTAATTCATTAAATTTGTACAGCAATGTCTTCTTTTTATCGGCAAATCCATGATTCATCTGCAGCGGTTTCATTATCTTACATGCATAAGGGCAGCAGAAGTGTTTGTATTATAACTTCTGTAGCGATTGTGTATCTCATAGTGTAGTTTCTTCCTGCCTTCCTGCATCTTTGTGTGCTGCCATCGGTTCTGCTGCTGACTTGGAATGAAGAGGAGCTCTTAGTTCTACCAGGATGTAATCCTTCAACATATCCATGCCATTTGTTTTCCATTTATTTTCTGCAGCTGGGTGGAGACACTTAAAAGTTGCTGGAAGAGTCAAGATCTCTAATGTTCCTCTTCTCTTTTGGGTTGAGAGTAACCTTATTTTTATCCTTGAAGCTTGAGTTATGCAGGAGGTTATTAAGGTGACTGATGTCCTGCCATTCTTGTGCAATTTTTCCAGACAGACCTTCAATTAGTTTCCACTTCTTGCCAATGCAAATTATTTTTGGGCCATGAGGAGGCAAATTATGATATTTATATCTGACTCTAGTTGATTTCTTTCTTAATACTGGGGAGAAAGAAGAAATTTTCTTTTGCTGGTTTTGCAAAAAGCTAGTGGTTTTTATGCAGTTGCTAGGTATGTTCCACTGTGGAACACCCTGAAGGAAGGAGGGATGTGCACTCAGGTTACAAGCCACTGTTATGTCTGACTGCAGATGTAGCCACAAAAATAGACAAAAATGAATTGTCTGTTTTCCCAGTTGTGTATCTCACCCCATCCGTTATTTTCCTTGCTCTTTAGGTTGCAAATGGTTATTAGAAAATCTCTGTTTCTGTTTCTCTTTCCTGTGTAAAAAATATTTTTCTTGGGGAATTTTAAAATGAGAAACCTAGTACTTTAAAAAGAGAAATCGTTAGTCAGACTTTTTCTCAGATGATGTCCAACTCGTGAGAGACAGCCTGTCTAAGAACCAAGTTTGGTTATGGAGTACTTCTTAAATTGAACAGCTGGAATTTAACTATCAAAGCTTGTGTTTGCAATCTGCTAGGTTCACTTAGCACAGCTGCACTGCTGGGTTTCTGCTCTATATATATCCATATTTACATATATATGTGCATACATATATAGATGTGTGTATTTATGTGTGTACATGCAGCCTGCAAATACACATTAGTAAAACACAAATTAGTAATTTAATAAAGCAAATATATACACATATATAAATTGTTCTGATGAGTTAGCATTTCTTGATTTTATATATATTTGGAGAAATTGTATTACAGAAAATGAAAGAAGGTGTAAGAGTATGTATAAAAGCAAATAAAGAGGTGTTCAGTCTCAGTCCTTATTTCCCTTGGTAATTACTAGTGATGTCCCTATTGCAAGACTTGGGGTCATCTTTTGTGCATTCATGCCTTCAGAGTATCCCTATTATGCTTTCATTGTATAAGGCAATTATTTATAATAGTGTAAATCAGATCATGTTATGGAAAATTGTTTTGTTAGAGGAAGACATATTTGGCCTGGAATCTTGTGTAGTTACATGAAAGTTTGGACCTGCTGATATTTGTCGCTGAGAAGAGAAATGCAGTGGAAGTCTGAAAAGGGTCTACTTTTGCTCTCATGTCTGCTTGTTTTTCTCCCTCTTTTAAATAGTTCTTGCCTGATGATGGGATGTCTTGTGTAAAATGTTGCTGTGCTGATGAGAATGGTCCATGACATGCTGATCCCTTTATGGTACAGGTACCTGGAGCTGGAGAGCAGCGGTCATCGAAATGAAATCAGGTTGCATTATCGTTCAGGCAGTCATCGCTCCCACACAGAAGTGTTCCCATACATTTTGGCAGATGATAAATGGCACAGACTTTCCTTAGCAATCAGTGCTTCTCACTTGATTTTACATGTGGACTGCAATAAGTAAGTAAAGAGTGTTTTTTTATGAAAGTTGTCATATTTGGAATATTTGGGCTCTGAGTAAATTAAATGATAACACCGTGGGATTCTGTTTTCCCCTTCCTTTTCAGAATTTATGAAAGAGTTGTGGAGAAGCCTTTCATGGACTTACCTTTGGGTACAACCTTTTGGCTGGGACAGAGGAATACTGCACACGGTTATTTTAAGGTATGCATTCCCTGAAAGATAAAAAGTGAACTTAAATAAAGTGATTAAGGGGTTGAATCATCTTTCATATGATGAGGGGCTGGATGATTTGGAAGCCTGGAGAAGAGAAGGCTCAGGAGGTACGGGGAAGATCCCATCAATATGGATAAATACCTGAATTTGTGAGAGGAATGAAGATGAGGTATCCAGACTTTTCTCACTAGTGCCCACTGACAGGCCAATAAGCAATGGGCAAAACCTGAAACACCTAAAAATCCATCTGAACATAAGAAAGCAATTCTACTGTGAGATTTGCTAAAGCAAGATAACTATGGAGATATTCAAAAGCTGTTTGGACACAGTACTTGGCAATCTGCTGTGGCTGGTCCTGTTTGAGCAGGGAAGTTGAAGCAGATGATCTCAGGAGGTGCCTCCCAACTTCAATCAGTTTGTGCTTCTGTAATCATGACACTGCTCTTGAATTGCTTTGAAATTGCACTTTGGCTTTTGCTATTGGAGAACAGCACACTGGCTTCTAATTAGATCTTAACTAAGCATGTAAAATCTTCCTGCAAGCATGAGATCTGTTCTGGGTGAAACCATCCCTTTCCAGACATCATAGTTGAATTTCATGCTGATATCTCCCTGAGTTCCTAACAAAATGAAACTCTGTAGCTGTGTAACAGACACATAGGTTCTCAGCATTTTGCAAGCTTTATGGAAGGATCCCCATCAGAATTTTTGTGGTTTAACCCCAGCTGGCATTACCTAGCCACTTCCTCACTTTCCTCCCTGGTGGGATGCAGGGGAGTATTGCAAACGGTAAAAGCCAGAAAAGTTATTGTTTGAGGTTGAGTTTAATAGATCAAGCAAGCAAAGCAAAAGAAGGAATTCATTCACCATTTTCTATGGGCAAGCAGGTGTTCAGCCAGGAAAGCAGGGCTCTGTCAGCTGCAGTGGTTACTTGGGAAGACAAATGCCATCATTCCAAATGTTCCCTGCTTCCTTCTTCTTGCCCCAGCTTTCAGTGCTGTGCATGATGCTGTGGTCTCAGACATGACCACTTCCTTGGTCAGTTGGGGTCAGGTATCCTGGTTGTCTTTCCCCACTCCTTGTGCACGCCAGCCTCCTCACTGCTGGGGTGGTAGGAGGAGCAGAAAAGGCCTTGCTGCTGTGTAATTTCTGTAACGTCCCTGTGTTATCAGGGATGTTTCCAGCACAAATCCGAAACACAGCCTCATGCCAGCTACTTTGCTGTGAAGAAAATTAACTCTGCTCCAGCCAAAACCAGCACAAACCCATTAAGGGTTTGCATTAACATATTTTTCTTGCCTCTAGTTTCTTAAATCTTCAAATCTATTTAAGAGTCATAGCTTGTAAAAATTTGCATTTTATTTGAAAGTGTATTTCTAAGTAACTGAAACTGCAGCTGCTTTCAAATTACTTTTTAAAGGTCATTTGCAAGCTTTTCTGCAGTGACTGACTAAAAATAACAATGAATTCAAAACCACCAAACTCTTGCCACATAATTATATCTTGACATTTAATCTTATCTCCTTAAAAATTATTCAGTATGCCTGTACAACTATCTATTTTTATTTCTGTTTATTCTTCTATCACTGAATTGGGGCCAGACAAGAAGCTGTTTATTTATAAGTATTGTTTTTATCAGGTAGTTTTTCTGTGTGGGCTTTAATGTTTACATGGTGAATGAAAAAACATAATTTTGACAGGTAAAAATAATGTATCCTTTTGTTTTCTCTCGACTTACACATAGGGCATAATGCAAGATGTGAAATTACTTGTCATGCCTCAAGGATTTATTTCTCAGTGCCCGGATCTTAATCGCAGTAAGTCTATTAATTCTTATATCACAAAATGAAAGCTGTGCTTTTTGCCTTCTTTCTGTCCTACTAGCTTTCTTAAAACCTTGAATTTAAGTGTATTGTTTGTCAACTTTGGCATGATTGAACCTATTGTGAATTAATTTATCAACACATATTGTATTATTACAGCATGCCCAACTTGTAATGACTTCCATGGACTTGTGCAGAAAATCATGGAACTGCAAGACATTTTAGCAAAAACATCAGCTAAGGTAATGCTTACTAGGACTCTAGTCACAGGAGAAATAAAGACTGCCAGTCTTTATTTGCTGTATTTTTAGATTATTCGCGTTTGTATGGGGTTGTATACATGGTTGTGTGCAGAACATCCCTACATGGTATGTTTACATCTTTATACACCTGTGCCTAATTTATATATACAAATTCTCATTTCAGAGAGTTTTCTTGTGCTTTATATTTTTATAGAATCATATATTTTAATAGTAAAGAGCATCCAAATCCCCAAGCAAGGACCAAACTCTACCTATAGGGCTAATAAATCAATAAACCTGGAACGTAATAGGTAACTGTGCTTGTAGTGTTTATTACAGCAAGACTTACCAAGACTTTAAGACCTGAGCTGCCAAAGGCACATTCAGACAAAATATATGCAAGACGAGGAACTAAGAATCCAAAGCAGAACTTTCTTCTTTCTTTCCTTTAGAATATTACACCAAAAGCATTCACGTCTGCTGGTGAAAATAGACTGATCTGATTTTAAAAGTCAGTTCTTTAGATACCTGCAGGAATGCTTTTACTTAGTTGCTTTGATACACTAATGTTAAAAATGCCTTGGCTGAAGTGCAGAAAAAATTGCTGATGTTGATTCTGAGCTTTACTTTCATTTGGCCACTTTGTCTGTGAGTACTTTATGTGGAGCAAGATTCTTGATCAGTTCACACTTACAAAGATGAGAAACTAGGAGCTGTACCCATCTTGACCTGCTCATTTTGTTCCATGACATCCCTGATGTCATGATAAGAAAGATGAAATGCATTGTGTCTTCTCAATTTCCGTCTCTGAATGACTGGTGGTTTGATCATGTTGTATTTAACAACAATTGTTCTGTTGTCTCTGACTGTGTTTTCCTAAAACTATTCTCTCATCTGTGTACTTGATGATGAGGGGGACAGTTTGAATTGTGGTTTTACTTATGTGGAAGCCACTTAAAAATTCAAAATGTTTTTGCAAACTGTAAATATAGTTGTCTCAAGCTGAGCAGAGGATGAACAAGCTGGATCAGTGCTACTGTGAAAGAACCTGCACAATGAAAGGCACAACCTACAGAGAGTTTGAATCCTGGACGGATGGCTGTAAGAACTGCACTTGCATGGTATGGCTATGGTTTGAGTGGAGAGTCAGGAACTCCAATGTTTGCTCTGACTAGTTTTATTGAGGAACATAATGAGAACTTCCAGACATATGCTAGGTACTAACAACAAAGAACTCCAAAATCTGTTCTAAATCAAAGGAATAGTATTAATAAGTGTTTTCCTGTATTTTTTTCTTTACTAGCATGTGTAGCTCTTGTATTTCTTGTTACTATATGCAGGTGCTAGGCAATATACTTAGCTATAATGTTATTGCCTTGCACTGAGTTGCAAACAGTTTCTCTGGAATTCTAATTCCTTGCTTTTTGTCACCATAAACACTGCGTTTTTCTTAGCAAATGATTTAATAGATCCCTTGTGCCTGATTTCCTTTGGTTGCCTTTGGTTACACCTCAATAAGTAATAAAAAGTAAAATGTCAGGGTCATATGCAAGGATTGTTATATTACAAATGAAAAAGATTTTGTGGATGGAAAATTCCCAAAGGTATCACAACTCCAGATGTGATTGCAAGTATCCTTTCAGGTACCAAACTAGGGCGTCTGTATTATTGTCCATTCATATAAAACTCTTTCATTCCACTGGAACTCATTACATGCTTAATCCAAAGGCCATTAGAAGCCAGTGAAAAGGCTGTTGTTGTCTGTACTGCACCTTAGACTGATTTGCTGCTACCTATCATTGGCTAAATGGGTCTCTTTAAGCTCAGTATTTTTTTTACCTTTATATTTCTGGAGGGATATTCATTTTGCTTTTAGTATTTTATGGTATCAAATCTGGTTGATAGCCGTTTAAAATTATTTGAATTTGAAAGTTAAATTCATTATATATTTTTGTCTTGGTTTTTTCTCACATCTATAATATTGCTACCTTTTAGAAATATATTGTCTCTTAACATAAAATGAGAAGGCAGAGTATTGTTCTCTGCAGTTGTCATTTCACAGTAATCTGTCAGTTTTTTTGCTGATTGGCAGAATGTTTTGCCTCCAAATAGATTTGCCTCTAAAAAAAAATTGATCATTATCATCTCAAAGAGCACATCATTCATGTTAAAAAATTGTATGTATGACATTCTGAAGGTGTGGTTTCTGTTCTTGTAGTTATTAAAAGACCCATGTTAAACTGTCTTTTTTGGCTGTTGTTAGAAAGTTCATTGCATTTAAAAATAGATTTTCAAGTTCCTGTGTTTGAGAACATCTCTGCTGTTGCTAAATAAAACCACCAGTTGAGCCCCTTTTGTTCTCCTAGAATGGCACCGTGCAGTGCGAGGCTTTGGTCTGCCCCCTTGCTGAGTGCCCACTCAACTCTGCCCTGGCCTACGTGGATGGCAAGTGCTGCAAGGAGTGTCAGGGTAAGTGCTACTGTTGTGCCTCTTGCTAACGAGTGCTTTGAAATCTTAAATAATACGAACTTTCTGTAAATATGTCAGTGAAAGAACTGGTCATTAAATGGGTGGGTTGAAGAGTCTGGGAACTTAGACTGAAGTGTTCTGGGAAACTGATAACCAGAAGGTTTTAATATTTCATGTGGGAGCTTTTGTTTCATTTTGGTTATGTTATTTTTATTTAGCACAGATATTTATTATCAAAATTTAAAAAGAAAGAAAAGATACTTGTAAAGCTTTCTGCAGACTTCCATTATGTATGTTCTAGATCAAACTGCTAGAAATTCAAGAAAAATTGCCTGGTGTTTGACCAGTGTCTCCCACACCTTTATCACATGAAGTGTGTACTGCCAACCTTATGTTATTGAGCTTAGAAGTGGAGCTCAGTAACAGTTATAGCTCATTAGAAGTTATGATTCTTCTTCCTTAGTTAAGAGAAAAGAGGAAACGAGCAAACCCCAGAAACACAGAAATGTTATTTCACAAAAGGTCATAAAAGAATTAAAGGAAAAATGGAAAAAGGTGATTTAATATTGTCATTTAGGATTGGATATGTAATTAGGTTTTATAGTATTCTGGTTTTGTTGCAAGTAGGGCCAGAGAAGGGGAATTTCAGGTTAATCATCAAGATGGACTATATGTAGTATTTCAGATGGGTTATGTATGTGTATTCCATATGTGATGGTCAGTTTTATCAGACTGTGATAGAATCCATTCTTGAAACAGAGCAGGACATGGACACAGTTCTTTACTCTGTAAATGTTGAGATTTATCTCTGTGGTTTCATCACTGTTCTACTGCTGCATAAAACTTTAGAGAGCATAGAGAAATACATAACTGGTTAAAATGACATGTTGTAAGATAAAACTCAGGAAGACATTTTGTACTCCATTGATCTATCTCCCACAGGAGTTTATTAATATTTAATTGTGTTAGAAGTTACACAAACCATCCATTTTTATGAAACCTTATTAACTTACTCAAGTAGATTAATTCTAATTAAGAGGAAATAAGAATTCAAATACTTTTTTAACCAGCTACACAGAAATTCCATGCATATTAGATGACTCAGGGTAATTGGGAATTCAGGAATGTGAGATATGTTGCATTCAAGCCTCTATTTGAGGCTGTTTGAATCTCTGACCATGTTGGCAGAATTTGAAAACCTGATCCTCTGAAGTATCTATCCAGGTGTTATTGGGGAAGCATTCACATCATGTGACTTCTTCCAAAGTTGTTTTTATTGGGAGTCTTGACAAAAGTTAAGAAATGGGAATGAGCATATGGACACTGACCTTGTCATAGAGCACTGACAGATCTTTGAAGTAAGATGCAGTTCTGGTACAGCACACTGATGTTTACTGTGATATTTCCTTTTTGATATTCTTAATATTATCAAAGGGTCTTAGCTTTCAGTGTTGCTAATTTGATGCAAGTATATAATTCAATTTATAACTAACATGCACACATACTACTTTCTTGGCCAACTCCCAGAAAAATAATTAGATCAGAAAATATAAATAAAAATTGCTTTTCAATTTCAATCTTATCTAGGTTATTTAATGTGACTTTTAAAATAAATCACACCATTCTTGAAATGGTTAAATTCTGGGAACCAAAGGACAGAGAAATGTAAATTGGAGTCTCATTGACAGGGTAGTTAAATTCCAGTGAAAGAGTGGAAGTTAGAGGCAATGGAGCTGCAAGACTCCCACTTATTCTCCAGGCCAATTTGGTGGAAATGCTAAGTTTCTCTGAGTTCATATGCATGTGCCAGCTGTATTCTCTCTTGCTGTCTTTGGGTCAGAGTCTGAGCTGATTGAGATCAGTGCTTGTTGAACTTGGTTCTTGCTGGAGGGGTTCAAAGCTGAGTTGCTCCATTTGGACACGTTCTGAGGATAACTTAATTGTTTTCAGTGCTCAGAACAACAGCAAGGGATGTAGCTTCAGACTAGATAACACAGAGTGAACACAGATGGCTTATAATTGGGAAAACAGCTAATTAGAGGTGTTGCTCATGGAGCCATATCCTTGCTTTTGGAGAAGCAATCATAAGAAGCTGAGAAAAAATGATGCCTGATAGACTGTTCTTTAGCTGGATTTAGTATTTTTTTCAAGACAGAACATGTATGGATATTGATGTTTCCTTCCTGGTATTCGTTACCTCATACCAGATGAAGATTTTTTTCTGCAGACTGTTTGAGTAGAAGTGCCCAGGCAGTGACAGCTGCTGGAGCCTTGTGTCTGTGTCTCACTCCCCCAGGGCTGAGTGCTTCCCTCCACACTTCTTCCTTTCTTCTCCTGGTGTTAAAACAAAGCCACCAAAAATCAAAAGAGTGAGATTGGATTTAATGACAGCTGGCAGAGAGGAGTTAAGGGTACAGCTTAACTCTGGCTCTGCCAGTGACCAGCAAACAGGCTTTCTGGGATTGATTGATTGATTGATTGATTGATTTTTGCCCCTCAGTGACTGAGTATGTAGTCATTCTGCATGGCTTTAGCCATGTAGAATTTGGGAACACAATCTGAAGTGGCTTCAGTTGTAGTAATAAATAAAGCAGGGTGGGCACAGTCCTGTGGCACTTGTGGCTCACACGGCTAAAGTCTCTTCCCCTTTCCCACCCCCAGCAGATTGTCTGCATCCAGATGCTCAACTGGGAATGGCCTCTGATCAGGGCTGTGCCCCCAGCCTGGCACTGCTTTGGAGCATCTTGGCTGGTACATCCTGGCATGGTACCTTGATGTGTGCTAAGACTGCAGGGAGGGTGACCTGCTGTAACCAAGCCTGCTGTCGTTTGCTGTTTCATTTACCTGTTGTGTTTCATTCACTGGTTGTGGACATCACCACTTTGGCTCTCGTGATAACCAGCTGAGGGGCTTGGAAGGGGTGAGATTAGTTGCCTTCTGGAAGTGGACATCTCCTTCCATGGCTTCTGTACAGAGCCCAGGTGATTAGATCAGATACTGAACTTTTAGACAGCTGAAGTTATGAGTCAGTTACACATCAGTTACTGTGATGCATATCAGGTGTGTAAGATAGCAGTGTAAAGTGCTGGGTTTTTAGGCCTGATTCTGGCATTAAACTGTTATGCTAAGAGACTTTCCCACGCTGCCAAATCCTAGGAATTAAATTTCAGCCCAGACCAGCATTTAAATTTTGGACAGTGAAGCTTTGTTACAAATGTCCATGACATTTTCAACACTTTGGAAATTTCAACACGACTGAGTTTTCATGTTTTTCTTAAATGTTTTGTTCAGGGAAGAACACTTAGTAAGGAATGGTTTAGATATTTTTTGTAAACCAATATTGTTTTGACTTTGGCTCTTTTTGTGAGCCAAAAGAAAAAAGCCACAAAAGAAACAAAAAACCAAACCCTGACCTTCTCTCCTAACTCCATACCTTTGTTTCAGGCCATTCAGACAACTTGTACTGTTTTGTCTTGTGTGAAGGTCGATGCTGGTAGCAGGAGGAATGGCAATGAATGCAAATTATCACTGTGTTTTCTATTAGCTGTAATGGACTAAAAGAAGCAGCAGTCTTCCAGGGCAGATGAATGGGCCAGTGTGTTGGATATATGTTTCAGCTGAAGACATTGTCAAATTCAGTCCAGCTACCACAGCATACATCTTAGTTCAATGGGAGCTTCCTGTGGAGAATTGTTTGGAGCTGGAAGGCAGAGACTACTTTTTTTCTATGCTCAGTGCAATTTTAAAGAATTCTGAGAAGGTATGCACAAAAGACCATTAAATTTTTTTCTCCTCTGTAGAGACAAATGCTTTGTGTGGTGATAGGCAGCGATACGAATTGTGAAGAGATTAAACTTCCCTACTGAACCTATAAATATTGCTTTAGACCACAGGCTTGGCTGAAGAAGTACAAGGACAAGTTCATTTATTTTAAGTGAATTGTGGAAGGACTGCCAATGTCTTAGCATCTGAGAGAATTGGTGCTTGGTCAGCAGACCTTATTATGGTAATGTTTTTATTAGTCAGTGTACTAACACCAAGGCATCACCTCCAAAAGCTATATGCATTCTTTTTTAAATGGAAGTGGGGTATTTTAAACAAACTAGCCGATTTTTGTTTTTATAAGACCAGAAGTGATATTTGTGCCAGCATCTGGTGCAGTAATAATTCCCATGACCAAAGACTGATTTCCAGAAAGCAATTGCTCTCTTCTCATCCCTCTCTTCCTTCCAGTGACACTGCAGATATTTACTGACCTAATAGCAAACTATCCCAACAGATTGATTAAAATCGGAGCCGTTATGCTCAAATCTGTGCTGTGATTTTTCTATATACCTGTTTGTTTGTTTGTTTGTTTGTATTATGAGACAGGATATTTGATGGGTTTCTGGTGCATCGTAGCCAAATCCTTAGTCTAACACAAGTATTTTAAGCAACTGTGAGAAGCATAGGATTATACTGGATCAGCTCACAGTTCTGGTGCTAGCTGGTGGGGAGAGAGACTGTGTAAAGGGGTTCTATAACTTGGGAGGGATTTTTTTTAACAAAATAATTAAAACACAGTTATGGACATTGTAGCTCTTAGTAACATGTATGGATTTCTGATACAGTGATCTGTCTTGCTATCTTGCAGAAATTTTTAATTTTATGATTGAAATTAAAGGGATTTCCCCTCTTGCTCTTCATAATTCACACATTTTTTCCCCCAAAGCTAGGCACTCCTCTGCAAACTCCAGCACTTGTTAGCCTACTGACACAGAGAAGGAGCTGTGAAAGCCCATCTGCTTCTTGCAGCAGCAATTGAGCATCACCAAGAGTGCAAAAATTTTTATCTAGAAACTTAAGGAATATTGCTTAAACTTACTCTGAAATTCATAATTAATCCAAGTAGTGTGAAGCATAGTAGACTTAAGCCTGTGCTGTTTACCAAGTTCCACAGTTTTACAAAATTGCCACTTTTTTCCCTGGGCTTTCATCCTCTAGCCTTAGGTAGAGGATCAGTAGCAAGGTGGGATGTCAACCCTACCTTGTTCAGCCAAGTGCTGGAGAAGTTTCTGCATTCAGTGTGGCTCAGAGAAGAAGCTGCAGCTTGGAGGAGTGGTTAGTCACTGGCTGAACAGGTCATCTTATCCTTGCAGTAAATCAGAAGGGGGGAAGTGGAAGAGCATCTCCAGCAGGCTGGCTGGAACACGGCATGACTCTGAGGGCTGTGGGCAGCCAGCAGGCTCGGGGTGCCAGAGCAGGCATCAGTACTGGAGGAAGAAGAGGCAGTTTTTAGCAGTAAAACAATGATTTCTCATTTATTATCATAGTTCTTTAAAAAATGCACACTTTGGAATATAAAGGAGAAGCAACATTCTGGTTAATACAAAAAAAAAAAAAGTTGCTTTTTGATTTTCAATACTTATGTGTGGCTTGTTAAAGAATGTAAGTGCAAATAGAGCATAAATTCCATTCTTCTGCAGTTTCTTTTTAAAATGGAAATTCAGATAAATTAGCCTGCTTCAGAATAGTATTAAAAGATGTCTTGAATATAGCCAGCACCAAATTGTTTTGTAGAGCCGTTATTTGCTAAAACCTCCTGTAGTCAGCACACAGAACTTCTGAATGTTATTTAGCAGAATAGTGTCCATTCAGCCTCTACTTTCTGGATTTTCTGTGCTGAAATGACACACATCAACCTTATTTTTCAGGCTTTTGAATTACATATAATGATAGAACCACTTTGGAATGACAAATAAGAGGCATTATATACCCACTTGTACTAGTGAGATAATTGTATTGTACTTTACCAACTGTTTAAACCATTTTATTATTTCTTGTGACTTCAAAAGAAAATCAGTGTTCATATTAATTTAGAAATAGGGCACAAATAATTTTTCTAATAAATGCTTCTACAAGAGAAAAAACATGTCCTTGAGCTCATGTAGGTCAATAAAATCAGTGGAGATGTTTTAGATTTACAAAGGTGTAATAGAAGAGCATACTTGATGCACCTGTCGTTTGTGAATCAAGTATAGTTACTACAGTGTCAGTCTCACTGAGGCTGGAAGGGACCTCTGGAGGTCTCTGGTCCAACCCTCCCGCTCCAGCAGGGCCATCTCGAGCAGCCTGCCCAGGACTGTGGCAGATGGTTTTTGGATATCTGCACAGATAGAGACTCCACAACCTCCCTGGGCAACCTGTGCCAGTGCTCAGTCCCCCTCACAGTAACAAATGGATTCAGTCCAAATGGATTTTTGATCTATTACGATCTGTGCCCACTGCCTCTTGTCCTGTTACTGGGCACCACTGGGAGCAGCCTGTCTTTCTCTTCATTCTCTTCCATCAGGAGTTTACACTTTGGGAAGATCTCAGAGACTTCACTTCTCTGGGATGTGTAATGTCTCTAGAAGCACTCTAAGAATGATTTGGGGCCTTTTCTGTGCTGAACTTAATGCCACTGAAAACAATGGAAAGAATCCCCTTGGCTTTGGTAGGCAGGGCCAGTCTAACCCTTGACCCAAAGTGCGCAGTCTCTGCTATATTTTCTGTTATAAAGCTATAGAAATTTTCAAGATACTCTTACACCCCAGCAATATTTGGTTTATCTCTGTTCAATAGCCAATTACAGAATTGTTAGGGGATTTTTGCTGCTGAGCGTGTAGTCTTGGGTGGCCTTTGTTCTTTGTAATTTGGGCAGTATTCCTCGTCAGAAGGAAAACAGGGAGTCTTTTGACTTGCATTTCCCCTCTGAGCAGGGGGAGGCATTCATTGTATGTCTTTTGTTCTCCATAAATTAAAATATAGCTTACAGTAAATTGAAATACTTAATTGAAAGTATTTGAACTTCTCAAAATCTTTTGCTCCTATTTTGTTTCTTTTCCACTTCCCCATATCCTTTGAATTTCGTTGTTTCTTGTTAGCAAAGGAGGACTGGGAGAGTCCGTGCTTGTGCCTGTCTCAGATT
Organism: Prinia subflava; assembly: GCF_021018805.1. NCBI lineage: Eukaryota > Metazoa > Chordata > Aves > Passeriformes > Cisticolidae > Prinia > Prinia subflava. Next base: position 44,089,252 of record NC_086250.1, read on the forward strand.
TTCATGCCTCAAAGTGTGGCTTAGGTGGTGAAAGGTGAATGGTCTTTTAGCTATTCTGGACCTCATGCATTATGGAGCTCCACTAGAAGACTCTAGATCTGGAGGCAACATATCAGCATACGAGGAGAACTCCAGTTAATAATGGTAAAGTCATCTAGTTTTAGTCTTACTGTGTGCCTGAGGAGTGAATACTAAAATGAAGTATGGTTAAGAAAATCCTTATTCATTAAAATACATTACACTGGATATGTAGCAATCTGCACTAAAGAATAAATTGGAAACATAATATTGGTAATTTTATTGGTAGAGAATTAAAAATATTTTTTTACATGGAGAATTTTGCTGTAGGCTATGCTTGCTCTCCTTATAACCTATTTTGTTGAGATTTTGTTGGAAAAGAGCTAATCTTTTCCATTCGTTTTTCATTATATTCTTACCAGGGAGTTCATAAAATATAAAATACCTGCAGCGTATTATTATTTTAGTTTATTTTCAGTGCAAATAAAACATTAACATATGCTAGATATGAATATATTTGCTTTCAGACAGCTGGGAGTGGACAGATGGGCAGTGTTCCAGCTTCTAATAAGTTGGTACCCTAACTTTAGTAATGTTGATTTCACCAGAATTTACTGAAGTAGATATGAAATAATAACAACAACAACAAAAAATCCAGTTCCATTTATAATTACAAAAATCACCTTGGATATGTAAGCATTCACATACCTGTGTGTTGATTTCAATATGTTTGTTCTCAGCAATGATGTGCTTATGTCACTCTATATGTGCATCACTGGTCCATTGGTCTGTGAGGTTCTTTTTTGTTTGATTTTTTTTTTTTGGAGGGGAGTGTCATGGGTGGGGTTCTTTATTTTGCTTTGTTTTAGGGTTTTTGTGGGGGGAGTTGTTGGTTTTTTTGGTTTTTTTTTTAATCCCATAACCAGAAGTGCATTGCCAAATCAGCAGCTTGTAGCTGATGTTCTAGTTTTTGCCTGGACCTTTTATTCTGTAGACCTTGGAGATGCCTATAGTATCTGCAGCAAGCATCTTCAATGGGTATGTGCTGTGAAAAAAAGAGAAGTTTGCCTTAGCTGTAAACCCCACAACTACAGGTTTTGACAAGGTCACAGAAATGTAACAAGTTGGAGGCAGAGAGCACTGATGGAGTGAAGGCTCTGCAAAACCCAGCCATCCAACCAAATGAGGTTCTTGGCTTGTACAGTTTTGCAAAGACCAGTTTGCACTTGACATACTTTTGTTCAGAACAGGATTGCCACACTGATGAGGATTGTTTGGATGGAAAGCTGGCCTAGGGGAGATACTGGTAGGAGATATGGGAGCATACAAGAAGGCATACATACAGTGTTTTCCTAGTGCCTATGTCTGTGAAATGAAAAAATGGGAAGGTTGTGAAGGCTGAAACTCAATAAATAAATTATTGGAAGAAAACCCACCACAAAACTGTCAATAATGTGGTCTTATTTCCCCTGGAAGGGATGGTAAAATATGAATGAAGTTGATTCAGTGACATTAATATAAAATGATGTACACTGTTATCCTTTATTTGTCTTTTTGTGAAGCTAATGATTTAAACCCATGGTTTTCAGTCCTTTGGACTGCAGAAGTTTGACATTTTTTTCAGTGGAAACATGTAGTGAATTAAACCATCTACTGCTTGGTTTACTTCTCTTAACTACTGCCTGCAGATATCTCAAGTGTGATGTATAGACCTCCAGGCTGTTACTGATCACTGTTTCTACATCTGTCAGCTCACAAAATATATTCAGCTTCAAATAATGGTCACTTAGTCCCATCTGAGACACAGCTTTAAAATGAAAATCTTGGCTGATATGATGTAACAGACCTTTATCTTACTTTCCTCATCTGTTGCCTTCACAAACATCATTACAGTCCTCTTTATTTGAAGAGTTTGTGCAATTTGCTTTTGTCACTGTACCAGTCACAGGACTGTGTCTGTGGTGTTTCTGTAACTGTTCTGCCTTTCTGCCAGTATAGAGCATTTTTACTAATTTTTTGCCTTTTTGGGGGGATTTTTATTTGTTACAAGTTTCCACGAAGAAGAAGGCTCTGTTCATTTGTTTGGGAGGGCAGCTGACCATCCTAAGCCTTTCTCTACGGGGTGGCTGACTAGTTTTTCACCTTCTACTTGTTGAAATTGTGTGTAAGTTTCTGATTGTAAATGAAAATGCTGTTCCTGTTCTTGCTTTAAATTATATTCAAATATAGTTTTGACTGTTTTCCCAATTTCATTTTAATTTGTGACATTTGGTTAAAATCCCTTAACATTGTTTTACATCTAATTTTTTTTGTAACAGTTTAAAAAAATTGAAGATACTATTGAGGCTTTTTTTTTTCTGATGTCCAGTGTATACATATATAGTAGTGTTAGAATTACAGTGACATTGTTTGATGTAATAAACTGGTTCACAGAACACCTGGTTTCAGTTGTAAGGTTTTTTCCCCCCATCCTGAAATCAAAGCAAGTAAATATGCTTGACTCATCTGGAAAATAGACACATAACCTGTTTTTTCTAGTAAGTGAGCACTTCAAATACTTTGAAGGTAGGGAAGATGAACAGGCGTGCTTCTCTCTGTGTTATTACTTTGACAAAGACATGTAAATTCAGGTATTATTTCCTTAAGATGTCTCTTCAGGTTCTATTTGTATTGACTAAAGCACAGTATTTCTCTCTAGGCAAATTTTAGAGGCTTATAAAGGGAGAGTTTGTTTTGTAGATATTTTCATCATGCTTTATCTAGAAATCTTGTACATCCTCAAGGCATCTAAAAGAGAAATTAAATATCAGTATAATGTAGAAGAGATACCAATTTTACATATGGTTGTTGTGAATTTCTCAGACAGACTTCTTAATAGTTGTGACTTCAGTATGCTTGTAAATGTTGTCCATTGTCTTCTGTGACTCTTTCTGAATAGAGTTGGTAGAACAATGTAAGTCCATAGCCACATGTTCCTCATTTTACTAATTTTGCAGTATTCTGTTAAGTTGCTGTGAAGAAACATGGGAATAAATGAATACATTTTAGAAGTAGAAAGTGAAAATAGACATATAAATAAATAAAGGAGTCAGATCCTTGGGGAATCATTGGTTCTATCAGTGCTAGTCACTTTTTCAGCACCCTCTTTTAAGAGCACAGGAGCGGGCAATTCCAAAATGTTGGAAGTCAAGCAGATGAGGCAGAAGGTCAGCTTGACTGAAAAGGGATCTTCTTTAGGAGGGAGCTAAGGCAAAAAAGGAAGGTATGTGCCCAGTGGAAGCAAAGTCAGGTGCCATGGGAGGAATGCAGAGACATTGCTTGCCACTGTTGGGAGAAAACTGCTGCAGCCAAAGCTCAGTTGGAGTTGAATACAGATCCATATAGATAAACAGACTTACTTGCACAGTGTGTGAAGTCTGGCTAGCGTGTAGAAAGGTCCTCCTAAAGACAATAAGAGGATTAACAGATAGGATTTTTTAGATTATCAGTGACTGTAAATCTTGCTTTCACTAATGTAGTTCCCAAAGAAAAAAAAGAGTAACTACATTAACAGTTACTATGAACTCCAGCTTACTGTTTTCCCATGATGAATTGGAGTATCAACAGATACATTGGGAGAAATTAGCAGTGACATAGCAGAATCTGTGAACATCTGCTCCAGCTACTTTTAAATTTTTAATTATTTCAAATCCTGAACTGACTTTAGACATGAAGTATTGTATTGTTTGGGAATGCACAATGGATCATAATAACTTCTAGGTGCCTTGAGAAACAGCATGTTAGATATACATAGGTTTCTTTTTAAAGCTGTCTTTTGAAAAATTTCCAAAACTATTGGTAATACCTGATTTTTTTAATCTTAGTTTTTAGTTAAATATTATTAGATAATGAATGTTGGGAGTGTGTATATAAAAATTTAGAAAGCCAATTTGCGTAACCAATTTTAATCAAGATTTCCAAAAATGTGTTTACACTGCTGTCTGTGTTAAAAACCTTTTGGTGAACTAATGCTACGGACTTAGCTTAAGAATGTTAAATACAGTTATCTGGAGTGTTTGTGATTATGCCAAGTAATCCTGTCATTCTGGCTGAAGGGAGGGATGGAAGGATTGGCAGGTTCCTTATATGGGAACAGAAGTGGATGAAAGAAGAGTTGGGAGCGTGAAACCCTGTCAGTTGTTGTACAGAGCTAGAGGCAGGTCCTTTGAAAGAAGTGAGATCTGACAATAGCAGTGGATGTGGTGCTCCACTCCTGGGCATGTCTGAGCACATTAGACTGGCCTGCAAACGTGAGTATTGCTGTAACAGCCAACTTAACCAGGGGCTGCTCTTCACAGGAGAAGTGAAAGCACTTGGATCTGACAGGAAAATAAGTACAGTGAGATGAAGGCCAGGTCACAGGATGCTGTGCCTTCACTAGGGAAGTGTGTGCAGCAAAGTCACAGTGCAGCATTTCTTGCTAAAACATCTATGGAAACTCCTCTGGACCAAGGAGATTCTGTTTGAGAATGGAAGCATCTGTAGGGTCCCTGATAGTTGCTTAAATATGGGTGTAGTCTGTGAGTACTTAAACAATATGGCAAGGTATTGGTCAAAAGCCTCCATGGCTGTTGGAGGTAGCTGTAAAGTCTTGGAGTAGAAGCTGTGTACAGCCTTTGACTGGGGAGTGTGGAAACATCACTTCCAAGTTTTTTCATTTATTAATGCCAGCTTTGCTATATGGTGGTGGAGCCTGTAGTTTTGTAGTTTGTATAGGATCGTTTTTAATGCTGTCAAATGAAACTGTCAAAATCTAGGAAAATGCTGCTGCTCAGAGGCACTTTCCTTTTACTGAACATCTTCACATGATCGGTGTCTACAAAGCTGTAGAAAGCTACTGTCTCAGTAGTCATGTGCAAAAAATGTCTTTTTAAATTATGCATAATTGGTGCACTCTCATTTTCTTCATGGCAAGTCTGGGCAAAATATCCTAATGAATAAAATGCATTATTTTATTTTCCCTCTGCCACCTGTTTGAAGTCTCTGGGGAGCAGAGTAACAGTAACACCTTGTAAGCACAGCTGCAGGAGTAGGTGTGTGTCTTCCCATCCATGTCATGTCCATGGATGGTTCTAACTGATGGCAACAGAGAGCACAAGCCTCTTTTTATGTAGTAAATTAATGCTGACTGGTGATACGTGTTTAGCTCTCATAGATTTCAAAATACTGACTCAAAAGTGTGCAAGTCTTTAGCAATTTTTCATTAATTTCATAAATGCTCAATACTCAATCTGAATCAGTTCAGGTAATTTTATCTTGCATATGAATGCCTGTGACTTGAGGCATTCTGATGGATGTATGGGTGAATTTAAGCATTTTTTGAAGTATAGGGTGCTCTAGGGAGGTGTCTAGTTTTCTAAACTCTGCTGTTTTTCTCTTAACAAAGTTTTCAGAAAAGTATCTTTTACAACTAGCCCAGCAGTCCAGCTGAGAGAAGGTGGAACAAAGTACAAATTTCCCTGTCAGCATTTGATGAAATATCTATTTGCACCTTCACTAAATATAGCTGTGTCACTGGTGTTGTAGCTAGCTGACACAAGGATCTATCAGATAATGTCTAATCCCATCTTTATGGGGATTAAGCAGGCCTGTAATATTTGCATTGGAGTTCTCTTGGTCTGTCAGACTGTCGTGCTATTTATAAACCTTTAGTGTAGTTGTAATACAGTTGTAATTTAATTAATGTTAACCTCAATTGCTTTTTTTCTCTTGATACCCTCTAAGGCTTTTGTCTAAGGTGTATGATTTTATAGTTTGACGTTTCACTCTGAAAGTTATTTGAGTATTGGATTGTCAATGTAGTGAATTTGTCATAAAATGTGTGGGCATTTTCTTCACATTAGGCATGTGCAAGTTTTTTTAAATAATATGTTTATTGTCCAAAATACTCCAGTTCTCTTAAACAAGCAGAATATGGTCCATTGCACTAAAGCCAAAGTTTTGCATGTCATGCAGTAGAACAGTTTTGGCTGCTCTGTTTAACCAAGCTAAAGTTGCAGTGTGAATAGCAGTAATGCCCTTTTGAAAGGGAAGCTGACATCAAACACATTGTCCAGGTTGGATCTTTGTTTGCCAAGGGATACCTCCAATTGTGCAATTACTGTCCGTTTGCTTTGCTGCAGCCTCTTTCCCAGACTCCCCTGTCTGGCAGTATACTTTAAAAGTTTTACTCATCAGATAGGTCTGTTTGCCTCAGCTGAACTGCTGAAATGTAGATTTTACTGCTTTTTTAGTGCTCAGATTACCTGTCTAGTCTTTAAGGATGACTCAAGGAGGTGATATTCCAGGATTCAGATGAATTCTCTAGAAGACTTCCCAACAGCACCACATAGGATAGATGAATGATGTCATTTCCTGGTAGCAGTTGATGGAAATACAGGAAACGTGAGAGGTAGGGGAAGGAATTTAGGGTTTTGTATTGACTCCTTGCTAGTGTGACTAAACGGCCTGTTAGTGTTGTTGGAGGTGTCTCACACTGTACTTAAGTGATCTAAGACTAGTGTAGAACAATGACTTAGGGTTTTAAATGTAGTAGAAACATTTAGCTTTTCCAGCTAATGAGAAGTAAGATAAAAACAGTAGTTGGTTTGTTGTCATGATAAAATTTCAAATACAGTTCTCTTTTTTTAGCTGAGGAAGCAGAAGCAGATATATGGAACTTTTCAGCAATGATTGACTGGAAACATTTGCAATATATTTTTCAGCTTGAAATTTGGAATAATTTTGAGTTGTTGAGGGAGATGGCACAAAATGAAGTAAGTCTGCAGCCTCACTGACTGCAGTAACAGAGCAGTGCTTTCCAGAAAATGAGCAAAGAAGAAATAATGCCCAAATCCATGCAAAGATAAATGAGAAAGGAGTGAGAGCCATGCCTAGTAATGATGTGGCTGTCAAGAGAAAGAAATTCAGGGAAGGTGACTATTATCTCTGTGTGTACTTCTAAGGATAAAGCCACACTGTGGTTTTGCGCTATGTAAGCTTGCAAAGTAGGATTAATGGGACTTACACAATGCCTAGGCCTTCATCTCTGAACAGTAGGAAATGTAATCAAAGAGATTCCAAGGAGGAGGTAGGAAAACTAAGTGAATGAGACAGGTTTGGAAGTTTTTCTGTGTGCCATAATTTTGGGTGAGTTTCCTCCCTGCCAACCAATCAACATAAGTGAACAAAAAATGAAGCAACGTAGACTTAATTACCAGTTTCTAGGTTGTCCATTCATAATTACTGACAAATTTCACAAAGCTCCAAGTCCTATCTGCCACTTGTTGGGCAGCTGTGAATACAAGAAATTAAAGTGGTTTTGAGGAGCTGACCAATGTGCTAAACTTCCTGCTTTCCTTTGGTGATAAGTCTGAATCCAAACTAGCTGAGATACCAGAAGGAAGTGTACATGTATACCTCAGGGGAAGGCATGCACAGTCTAGACAGTGAAGGTGACAAATGCAGAAATGAGAAAATGTGCTACTTGACATCCTGAGAACTCAGTGAACGGAAGGCAGGGGTTTGCTGTGTCATGGATTTTGCATGGGCATTTAAAATAATACAGAAGGAAAGTGTCCTTTGGAGGCCAGTGGGAAGAATAACAGATTGTGGAAGAGATGGTTTAACACACTGTTGATAATTCATTGTACAAACACAGCAGCAAGTGGGCTCCTGAAAGATTCCTTTTGCTGGAAGAACATGGACAAGTTTCCATGTCATCACAATATGTTAAATAATACTGAAGGATAGCTGCGTTATTAATACAGCTGCATAAATATATGCAGACTTTGCTAATACATTTTTAGACCCTGTACGCAGATGCTTACCAATGTAATATTTGATCACTGTCTGCATACAAATAGATAAAGAGTAGTAAACTTCTAAGCAGGTTTTGTAGGCTTCCCATTTCTTCTTCTTAGAAACCTGTGCTTTGAAAAATATATATTATTTTAGGTACTGTGGGAATGTGGAAATTTGGTGGCAAGAGGAAATAGTTGATGTAATTTAGCTGTTGAAGAAATCCTATGTAGGCAATAACTATCAAGGTCTGGAACAGCTAATCATCAGGTAATGTCTTGACTGAGACTCTGTCTACTGAATGAAAGGATTTAGGAAGATGAAGGATGATGTACTTCCCCAGAGAGATACCAATCACAAACTCATCAAAGTATCCTGGGAAGCATCTAGCCAAGCAGAAATTAAATCTTCACTGGACTTTTCCAATTATGCAGTACTAGTCCAGATGTTCATGTTGCTGAAACATCTTAATTTCGGAAGGAAAATAAAGACAGGAATCACCAGCATTAGGGGATGTTTAGTGGCTGTGACAGTTGCTGTCAGGAGGCAGGAAGAACATTCTGTTCCGTACTGCCTGGGATGTGGGTGCCAATGTCATAGGATGAAAGGGCTGCACAAAAAATTTAGTAGATTTGTCTTTCTGGAAATCTTTCCATGTGTGCTTATTACACACCTAACCAGACAATCTTAAGGTTTTTAGAAGCTTTCAGGTAGCCTGGTGCAGATCTGCCCTTTGCTGTTTGTCAGGATGCCTCCTCAGTGGGCAGTGGAAGAGGAGTGGGCTGGCAAGAGAGTGGGAAAAGGAGGCATTTTTGGCAGCATTGGGAGAAGAAAAGGCAGTATGCACTGGCAGACTTATTCCATCGCTAAACCCACCAGTGTCTATCATGATAAGTAAACATGGAGCCAGTGATGCTGGTGTAGATGAAATACCTGTGATTTTTTGGCATAGTTGAGAAGAAAAAGAAACAACTGGTAGCACTCCAAATTAAAGCTTCAGCGCATACCTTAGTTCTTGCTCCTTTGTAATGGAAGGAGCTGCCCAAATATGATGGAATCCTTCATGTTTTAGAGAACACTAGTAGGAAAGAAGTAACAGGTTGTATTGCTGTTTGATGATTTTAAGAAGAAATACTCCTTTTGAATATTGTCAGTGAGAACAGCAGTCCATTAGAAGACATGCTTAGGCTTGTGCTTAGATTTTTCAGTTTATTCAGGTTTTCAATTCAGTTTAATTATTTTTACTTGGGCATCTATTGTTTGTTGGGTTTTCTCTCTTTTCTCAAACATAGGGCCATCTAGGCAGAGCCATCTCTCACAGACCTAGACTTTGTAAGTTATTCTTGTGTCCAAGACTTTATGGAGAAGAGCTGATTTTCTTGTTGAAAGCGAGTGTTTGTGATACTGCGTCACTGCAATAGAATGGTTTCTTATGCAAAGACTTCCAAAGCCTGTTGGTGAAAAAAAAAAATAGCTTTATGATTTTACACTAGGCTGGATGTGTTCTTTTGATGATTCTTCTATGTATGTTATTTTCTATGTTTCTTTGAAGAATCAGGTTTGTTGCCATTAACAAGGAGACTGGATTCAGTGAACTATGCTTTGAGGTAGTTTATTGTTTTGCTTTTTGTTTTTAAAGATGGTTGGGTAGTCTCACTCTTATGTTCAGAGTATTTTTGCTTCAGGAGCATATTTTCTTCTAAGATAGAATGACAGTGATTTTGATATCTTTTGCATTTTCTGTGAACAATTGTAGTCTGCCTGTTGGGAACATGAAGATGTGTTAAGTTAACAGTTCATTGCCATTGTGTGATCCTCAGGCATTGCTGTACTGTATCTTTTCCTGTCACATGTAGTTGTTCTTGGAAACTTGAAATGTATGGGGCAAAGAAAAGGGGCTTAATATTTGAATATTTCATTTTAGTGTCATGGCCTCTAATGCATAGGAAGTGATGTATGACTGGATGATTGTCTTGCCTTGCCTAGATTCAAGATCTGCTAGTCCCTGGTAAAGATTTATATGGAATTATTTCATATACTTCCTTCTGGAAGAGCCTGTTTTGGGGAGAGGAAAGAGACACAGTATTGAGCTTTCATGATTTTTTGTGAGTCATGAAAAGAGTACACTACTACTGTGTGTAGTAAGTTGATCCTGGCTGGACTCCAGGCACCTCCCCAAAGCCACTCTCTTACTCTGCTCCACGGCTGTACAGGGAAGAGAAAATGTAACAAAGGATTAGTGAGTTAAGGACTGGGAAAGCACTTTGGAGGCTTAAATCACATAAGTTAATTTATATTTTATAACATAATGATAACTGATATTTTTGAATTTTGAAAACCCTATTTTTTTGCTATATCCATCACTTATTTTTCGTCATCAGTTCCAAAAATTTGTTTTTACATGCTGATGAAGTAATAAGAAAGAGCTGCAAGTTAAAAAATAAAAGTAAAGTAGAAATGAAAATAAAAGGAGTAATGCTAATTAATATAGGTCATTCAAAGTAAAAAATAAAAAGAAAAAGTTTCGTACTTTTAGATATTTTTCAAGTATCTACAAATTGCTGTGTATTTAGATATAGAATAGATAAATCTCTCTGTGAAAGTGTATTTGTTTTGCATCTCTAAATCAATGATTAGCAAATTAGCCCTCTAACATGTGATCTGGAACTTGAAAGTTGTAACCTGCTCCTGTTGTTTCACAATTATCCTTACTTGATGAGCCTTGACTGTGTCCTAAGCAACAGAGACAGACATTTGATTTTCTGTACCCTGGCAGTTACATTACTCAGCCTTTATACTTTGCATAATGTAATTGCAGTAATGGATCCATTATAAAAAAAAAGGCAAGACGGTTTGCTGTGAAGATGTTTTATGTAAGTCTTAAATACTGAATAGGAGTTCTAGTGAGCAATCCAGTATGAGCTGTGCCAGCATGCTGTTGTAAAACCTGGTGCTGCCGTGGTGTAGGAATGGCACCAAGGCCATGGTATGACAAACACCAATCCTAGTGACATCCTTTTGTCATTTGATCGTTGGAGACTTGATCCTGTTTTTTGGGGGAATAAAAAAAAAGACAGTGACAAAAAGTCAATAAAATTCATATATTTTAATATGCCTCGGCAGTAATGAACTGGGATAATCAAGATACAAATCCATAGTGTTTAAATAACTGTGTGGGGTGGTGAAACATCCAAGGACTGTGATAACAAATAAACATGTGGCTTCAGTGATCACCCTTTGTCATGCAACATTCCTCTTCAAGAAACTAACTTATGAATGCCACTGGCACTGCTCTCACACCTCTGTTTTCCTGTGCACCCCTGAGTTGTGTTGCAGGCAGTCACCTTTCTTGGTGTCACCTGAGATATGTCCCTTCTGCTGTCTCAGTAGCTTTCTGTACTCCAGATTTCTTCAACATCCTTTACCTTTCTCTTTATGTGTACTTTTTGGGGTACTTTATGAGTTTTTTTCTCCTCTAATTTTTTTTCTTATGACATTCAAGAGTTCTGTATATGGGTTTAGAATGTTCTTGCAGCTGGATCAGTCTTTTCATTTTGAAATGCAATTCTCTTTAAGAAAATGTATCAATTCTATAAGCAGTGTGCCAACATGTTTATACAAAATCATTGTGTTTTGTTTTGTTTTTTCCCTCTGAAGCGGTGTGTGTATTTGAAGGCAGAACCTACTTTGAAGGACAAAGAGAAACTGTGTATTCAAGCTCAGGGGACTGTGTTCTGTTTGAGTGCAAGGTAAGAATACTTTTGATGGAATAAAAATTCTTGCATGTTAGAAATATCAAAGTAACGTTGAAAGAAACTTTTGAGATACAGACAGGTGTATCTTAGGAAGTGACAGAAAAGCCATCTAATGGGTCCTGTGTTTATTTTGTCTGAGTTCCACATCAAAATTTTTGCAAATAAATTTACTTTGCATACCTGCAAGCTTTGATGATACAGCCTGACAATCAAGCAGCATTCTTTCTTCCCTAGGTATCGTTCCCAGCATCAGTAATGAAACAGCAGCAGATTACCTTATGTTTCTATCTGCAGTGTTATTGTTCAAAATTATGTGCTCAGATGTAAGGGATACATGAATGTGATGGGGGCATAGTTTGCAATTCAGGATCATTCTTAGAGGAAAAGCTAGACAAAAAGGAAGAAAAAAAGCTGGTACACCAGGTATCTGGTATTTCTAGTGATGGAAATGTGGTGGGGTTGGGGTTTTATTTGTAAACAGAATATGCCTGATGCTGAGTCAGTCTTGCCCTGCTGCATGAATAGAGCTGCTCTTCAGGGCACAAATACACTTCAAGGGCAAAATACACCCCAGGGACAGCTGTGGGTTAAAAATTACAATAACTGCTTCGGTGAGTTGGGTGTTGCCTCTCCAGGGGAGGGATGGGTAAAACCCCTGTCTGGTTAGAGAGCTGCAGGCTGGAGTTGAAAACCTTAACACACATTTCTAGGGCAGAGAAAAAGATGCAAACACCTCCTCTCACCATGCAGCTGTCCATCAGACCACTCTCTGGAAATCTCGTTTTCATACAGTTGTTAAAAGTGTATCTTAAAAAGAGCTAGGAACTCTTGTCTAACTGCTGTTGATTTTAATCTTTATGAGCTTAATTCCTTTAGAAGGAGCTTTGAAACCCTTTTGAGAATGGCAAGGAGAGAAATAATTTTTGGATTCAGCTGTAGGCTTTTTAGGGCTATGAGCTTGTATTTTCAACATGGCACCCAGGACATGAATTCTATCATTAGTCAATGGATATAATTAACAATGATCAAGAGTTGTGTGACGTTGCCTTGTGTTCCTTGCAGCTGGCAGTTGTGATACTGTAAGAAAAAAAAAGCGCCTCTGTTGGCTGGGCTAGTCTGTGTTTTGATGATTAGACTCTGGTAGGCTGCCTCACTGTCTTGGTAGAAGTAGTAAGCAGCAACTTTGGCTGATTGAAATGTTGCTTTTTCAAGGATTGAAGTACACACAGTTTCTGCTGAACTGCCTCATAAATGATAATTCAGAGCTTAAAATCCATATACTGTAAGCTTCATTGGTCAGTTAGGAATTCCTAGATGGACATTATTTTATCACTACCAGGGTTCTCATAAAAGGATATAATTAATTACTTCAAGTCAAGAGGTTTTAATAGGAGTAGCACAGGTACTGGTTTCATGCTTGAAGGCTTATAATGATGGTTTCAAGGCAATGTATGGAATTTTTTCATTTTTTCTGGATGTAATTAAAGGCATCATGTTTTGTTTTTATTGGCATCTGCCATTGTGCATGCTACAGGCAGGCACTTCTCTGCTTGAGTATTATGAATTAGTGAATGAGAAATTATCTTCCAAATTAGAATTTATAAAAGATTAAAATGAAATTCAGCCTACCTTAATTGATGTTATTTCTATCAAAGGTTAATTTAGCTTGTGGGATTGCTGGGTTTTGTTTGTTCTAGTGTACAGCACATCTCTGGTTTGCTTTATTGTATTATAAAATTAGGGCTGATTTCTCTGTCAAGATTGATTAAGGTAAAGTTTGAGCAGTAATTTTGATATTAGCTGTTGTGTACATGTTCATCTTTATATTTCATACTTAAAGAGGATTTAACAGTAAATGCAAGACAAATAATAATAATAATACACATATACATACAATGGCATATGCATTATTTTTGGATGCTTTTCTTGCATGCAGAAATACAGGGTCCTGAGTTCATTGAGGTCCTGTTTTAACCCCATTGCTTATTTTATGGCAGATGCCTCTGAGGAATATGCTACTGTTTGCCTTGTTTTCTTCCTTTGCCCTATCATGAGTGGAGCACTGCAAGAGACATTATTTATGGCCCAAGGGAGCCTAGAGGTGGCACACTGGGTGCAGCCAGGTTGCTAAGGCAAGCGTTTTATGTGGCCATGCTACAGCAATTTCATGTGACCTGGCCTGAGTGCCTGAAGATACTTTGATACCATCTTATGGTATTGTGCACTTCGAGGTGCCTGACCCAAACTTAGCTGAGAAACCCTCTCTTTCCTAATAGGGACTCAGTGGCAGTTTCTTTCAGTGTTACTGCCACAGCAGTGAGATCAGAGATGTTCAAGTTCTGTTTTACTTTCTGTATATATAACGAGCTTCTTTACAGCATTCATTATGGGGACCCTTGACTCTGGAATCCACTGCTTCAGTTTTTGAGAAAAAACTGTAACTCTTTCAGGCATAATGCTAAGAGAAACTTCTGAGGCAAGTTACTTGACAGCAAGGATAAGAGAAGAATGAGAGTTGTTGCCACACTTCTGCTTGCTTGAAAAGGTTTGAGTATAGAAGAGTTCCTGATGCTTTTATCATGCTGTGTTATCCTCTCAAATGTTTTTTGAAGGTACCTGGATTTTAGCCTAGGCATGGGAGTTTTGTACATTATAATGCTGAAACTCCACTAAAGTTATAGCTTCCTTTATTTCTCTCTCACAGTATTAATCAATTACCTCAATTTAACAGGACCACAAAATGCAGCGAATTCCAAAAGACAGCTGTACAGCTTTGAACTGCCCAGAATCTCAACAGATCCCCTTATCTCACAGTTGCTGCAAAGTCTGTAAAGGTAAGGTAATAGCAGATGTATATAAACTCAGTGTAATTTTTCATTTTTGTAGATTAAAAAGAGACTTTTTTTCTGATAATTTTGAATAGGACACTCCTATTCATGATGATCACTGTAAATCTTGGGAAGCTGAATAGATAACAACTGCGCTATGACATCTGGAAATTTTAAAATGTTTAGTAATGTGAATTCTGTGAAAGAAGTTTGTGTTTTATTCCAGCCAAAAATAGGTGGAAAGTCTAAGAAATCCAATATATAGTTAGTGATTTTTCCATCCTTGGGCCGTTTCAGTGTCCAAATTAAATAGACTGGAGAAATATTTGATCCTTACCTAAAGGAGAGAGATGCAAGAAGTGCTGAGTCCTTGGCCCACCCTTTTGATCTTGTGTGACATGAGTATCTTCAAAGCTATTAGCATTTGCATCTTCAGGTGGCTACATCTGTTTCTTCTATAGCTAAATAAGATAAATTGGTACCTGGCATGAAGGATGGTGTTATGCTCTTGGACTGATTTTAGGTATACATCAGAGAAGATTGCAGCTATGAATATTTTTGTGCTACTCAGCACAAACATGAAGGATATGATTAATGACATCAAGCAGGAGGATAAGAAAGTAGAAGAAAAGAACTGAAGAGAAGACAGGTCTTCAAGTCTGTCACAAAAAGGATTTTTTAATGATAATTTTCTACAAAATCTTCAGTAGCTTAGAGAAAAGGATTCTATGTTTCTTGTGCCTGATATAGCTAGAAAATTTTAATATGCCAGTTGAGTGCTTTCTGAATATTTTCAATCCTCCCTGAACAACTAGCTTGGCTTCTCATGAGGTGAGAAGCTTATTCTTTAAACAAGAAGCTTCTGTAGGCTATTATTCCATAGCCATGTGTTTTGTTTATTAATACAGCTGCTGTATGAGTGTTGAGAAGCTTAATAACAATCAGTGTGCAAGCCCTCATGCTTTCTGGATGACATGTATCTTCCTAATTAGTGTCAAAATCTGATGCAATCCAATGCAGGCCAGGAAATCCAGAAATAAGCCTCTTGCTTTTTCATGAACTCAGGATTCAGTGAGGACGGCAGCAAAAAGACAAAAAGTAGATGTTGGCATGGCCAGAGGTTGCTCTTGAGGCACAGACTTCTGCTCTAATCAAGAGTATTGAAGACCCTCTAGCCCAGCTGAAGTGTAGAATATTTTGCTCCTTAGTGTCCTGGATTAGATGCCATCACTGTGGTAGCTGTGGTGAATGATAATATCTAAGTAATGTTACCTAAGCATACCTCTAGGTCAGAGACACAACCTACAGCAGGAGGAAGAAAAACATTAGCCTGTCGTATCACAATCGGTCTGTGGTGTTTCTATCATAACCATGTCACTGGGTCTCAGTACTGAAACATTTTGTCTTTATGGGATCTTCTGCTTCCTTGTCTTTTGCTTCATTCCTGTTGCTTCACACTGTTCCTGAGCTGTCCAAGTCCAAAAGACGTCTTCACCTGACCTTCAAGCATCTCTGCTGCCACTGTCCTGCCTGGGGTCCTTGTTTAACTAAGCTTATGTGAGATTAGGGTTAGAAGCTCTTTCACAGCAAAATATGAAGCAGAAACCAGATGGAATGATAAAACTAATAGTCTTTAGGGCCAAAAAATACTTTTTTTGCTATTTTGCAAGAGGCTTGTGTTGCAGCCTGATGCCCACTTGCATTCTGGAGCTGTTGCTGTTACACCAGTCCTGATCCCCTGAGCCTGGCCCACATTCCCAGGGTCTCTTGTAGTTTTGAAAGAAGAAACTAATTATTGGAAAACACTGCTGCTGCTTCTTCAAATAATGCTTCAGTGAAAGAAGGAAACTTGAAACAAATGAAATTAATGAGAAAACAGGGAAGGAGACAAGCTCCACACCTTTATGTACAGATTTGGAAACTGGAAGCTTCAAGTCAGTTTCTAGAACCAGCTAATGTTGTTCAACAACATTAAATCATTAAATTTCATGAGAGCAAACAGAGGAAATTTTAAAAGAAACCTACTGAGTTGGAAGGTTTAATCTAAATTTTCCAGCCTGGAAAAGAACTTCATAGTATTAAAAATTTATAATTAAGGTGCACTGGAAAATGGCCACACTCAGGAAAAATGGAAAAGAAAAAAATAAGAAAATAAGAAATAGGGATGGCTAATGGGTGAGGTTGAAAGATAAAATTCTCTGTAATGGAAAGAATGATGTAATAAGGGAAGAGTGTTCAGTTAGTGGAGGAAGGGAAGAGATAAGGGGAGAGTACAGCAAAACAAGTCAATGTTTATCAAAGACTTTAGGTTAAATATAGAAGGATTTTACAAATACACCTGGGAACTAAAAGTGCTAAAAGTAATATCACTAGTAAATGAGATGCTGAGTGTCTAAGCTGTTAAGCTCTTTTATAAATGTGCAAACAAACAAACAAAAAAAGAAAATGACAAGAACTATATAATTAAGACATGTCCTGTAAAAGTAATTAACAATGACAAGGAGACAGTAAGGGGATTTAAGCAAGCCTCCTATCCAGCTGCTTCAGATCAGTGCTATAACCTGAAATCAAATTGAAGACCTAGAGACAGTCTGTTCTGGTGGCCTTTACTACTCCTCTCATCCATTTCATGCTTGGTACAATTTATTTTTCTGTATCTCACAGACAACAGAAAGTTATTCTTTGACCTGACTGAGAAAAAGATAGGACTGTCTTTGACAGGTATGTTTTGTAATCCCTGGATTCTTTTTAACCCTCAATCATGCTTGTTTCTGTGCAGGCCATGACTTTTGCACTGAAGGACACGGCTGTATGGAGCACTCTGTGTGCCGAAACCTGGAGGACAGGGCTGTGTGTAGCTGCCGGGATGGCTTCCGAGCCCTCCGGGAGGACAATGCCTACTGCGAAGGTGACACAGCGCCTTGGACACAGGCTTAGCACTTCTCTCTAAATTACTGTGGGATGAGTGTATTAATTCATGAGCTGTCAAAGGGATAGACATAGCCTAGACAATGAATTGGATGTGCAGCATGTTGATCAACTAAAATAATCTCTCCAATTAAGTTCTTTAAAAGAAAATAAAAAAAAAATCTGATTGGCATGGAGGGGACTAGTTAATATGGCTGAGGTCTTGAATTAGATAAATGCTAATTAGAAACAAGGAAAATTTTCCTTTTTTTCATGGTATTCAGATACTTAGGCAATCTAAATTCAACTGTTTGGAAAACATATTAGTGTCTCATTTAGTTTCTCTTTTCACTGCTGCATGCTCCTGTTCTCTCTCCCCAGGAAGTAAGAAATGCTGTAGACTAGATTCCAGATTAGATTCATTATTTGAGTTGCTCTATTGGTATCAGGGAGCAACAAGCTACTTAATCAGAACATATAGATCAGAATCTATATAATCTAGCATCATCAGGTGAAAGGAACCATCTCCAAAGTCCTCTGCACAGTCTCTGTGTCTGTGCTAACTGTTGCTCTGCCTTATGAAAACCCTGATTCTGCAAACACACAATGCCAGTGTGCTGCCAGGCCAATCTTACCATAAAGCTTAGGTGTTGGCAGCAGGATGGGCTTTGACTAATAAGCAGTTCTGTACAGATTAAATTGAAAGTCAAGCATCTGTGGGTAGGTGCACTTTAAGATACTCTGCAGTCCCACCTAATACCTGCATTATTCTCTGGTGATGCACAATAAATGGGATAAATTGAGGCCTTTTAAGATTGTTCCTTTGGCTGAAATCTCCCAAAGTTAATGCCTGCTGCTTGCTTGAGTTGGTATCTGCATTAACATCATGGGGAATGCTCATCTGTAGACTTCCATTTGTGAATTTCTGACTGTTTGTAGGAAAGGAGCATATAATTAATTCAGCTTTATATACATCTCTACTCAATTCTTATGGTAAGCCTTCTGATTTAAGCCAGTTTTGAGAAGCAGAACTAAAAATCTCACAGAAACAAATCTCTTGGCCCTCATCATGTTCCAAGAGGTATCTGACATCAGGACCTGCTGTGCAACTTGTAGCATCAACCACTTTTTATCCCATAGTCTATGGAGACTGCTGTGGCTTAGGCTGTGGATCTGTGTTTCTGGAAAATCATCAGCCATTCCCTATTTGAAAGAGTCACTGGAGCAACGGAGTTACGGCAAATTTAGGGGTTTTAAGAGGTTTTCTTTCCTGCAGCTCTATTGTCACTCTGCCAAATGAAAGCAAAAAAACAAATTACACTTTCTTAGTGATCTCCATGTCTCTCACATTAGAGTCTGTTGCTTTGTGTCTAACTTGTCAGGCATGCCATAAGCAAAAAAAAAAAAACAAAAAAAAAACAAAAAAAAAAAAACCTTTTTTATCTGGATTGAGGGTGAAATGTTTGATGAGGACACAGTAGATTACCATATGTGAGGCTGATGCATTCTTATTATAAGAGGATTTACCATTTTTTGCAATACCTGATTTCAATATGATGATTTTTTGAGAAGATTTCTTGGCCCAATTGTTTCTGTATGGGCAAATGACACTGGTTCTGGGTGGTAATTATGAATCTGCTTAACTTTTTTCAGAGAACATGCATAAGTGAATAAAAGACTGAGACATGTTATTTACATAAAAATATTAATTTTGCTTTTTACATTTGGAGGCATTGAATTGCCACTTGTCCCTGATCCAAGAGCACTTGCTGGAGGTAATGGGAGTAAGTTACACTATGAAGATGTGCCCACATGAGCAAAGCTCAGGAGGTTGGGTGACTCCCCAAGAGGTTCTCCCCGCCAGAGGTGAAGCTGCACAGCCTGGCTTTGCTGCTGGTTCTGTGCCACTGCTGCAGTGTTGGCACCACAGTTGGTCCCGACCTGGCATTGACTGTCCATCCCTGACTGTGAGGGTCATGTGCTGGAAGGATGGGAAATAAGGCTACAAAATAAAAAAAGGGACAGGGGACTGAAATACCCATGTTTCTTCAGAGTTGTGCTTTTATTACTGTATCCCTTTCCTAGTTCAAATGTCTCCTTGAGCAGAGGTGTTTATTTCTGGAAATGGACATTTACTTTTATACTAAACTAACAAACAGCAAAAGACACAATAGCAATAGTGTAACACCGTCTTTTCAGGGTCCTGTGCCTCATCTTGAAAGGCTGAAATGGTCTCAACCTCCTTTTCTCAGGGGATGCCCTTACTTCACTCTGCTATTATTTGGTCTTTAATTGCAAGTGTTGCCAGGTACAGAAATGTCAAGTTAACTCAAAGCCTTTCAGAGAAGGCTTTTTGTAATGGCTAGAGCCCAAAGATATGAGAGCTGTTTCTGCGTTTGCACTGCATGAACTTTAGATATACTGCCAAATTGGGTGTCATTGGCTCTGTGTTAGAGCCAAATTTCACTAAATACAATCCTGATTTGTACTTCAGCACTATCAAAATTGAAAGAATAAACAGAAGTAATGATGCTCCTGTTCACAGAAATTGTCTGTAAGGAGAAGAACAAAAATAAAACCACTTAAAGCTGGTTTCAGTGTGGGTCTGAAAAAGCTGCATAAATCTTACCTGAATAATGGAAGAGTTTGGCTTCTGTCCTAGAATGAACCAGTGCTTTTCCAAAGCTGTGTGATGTCTCTAGATACTTTTATTGTGGATAAGTTTCTGATAATAGTATTTGTTAATATTTACATCACCTTTAGCTTTCCCAGAGTACTGTGCAAAGCAATACTTAAAGAACTGGTACTTCTTAATTTATTGTAAATTTCTTAATTTATGGCATTGTGTGGAATAATGCTGGAAGCCTTTAAAACACTTCTAAATCTATTTTCTGCTGCAGGCTATTATTTGAATTTAGTTTGAGATACTTTGTGGGCAGGTTGCGTATGGATTATGCTGTGTTGCCTAGGTGTAGGTGCTTTTAATACAGCATCTACCTAACATCAACAGCTTACTAAAACAGGTGCTCTGAGGAAGTGTAATTAATTTTTCCCAAAGGCACATCTGCAGTACTCTCACACTGAAGATTACCTTCTGGAATATATTTCAAAGGGTGTTCAGTACCCACTGCTTTTATGACGGTGGAGTTATGCTGAAAAGGCTTTTCAGGATAAAGGTTGCGTCTCTTGGCTACCAAGATAGTCTGATGCATCTAGAGGAGCATATTCCAACTATCTCTGTTCAAAATCTGATTTCAGTTTAGAAGTACTGCCAAGGATTGCTGATTAAATAGAGAGCAGAGGAAGCTCAAGAAGGAAGACAGGAGAATACAGTAGCAGAGACTTAGACAGAACATGGCCTGAGAAAACTGTTATTTACTTCTTTATCTAGAGGATTTTGCCTGATGCAGAGGCTATTTTACATCAGATATCTATTTTTGCTGTGATAGAATTGAATTTCTTTGTAGCAGCCTGTGTGGTGCTGTGGTTTAGGTTTGTGATGTCATTCTCAGTAGTGAAAACAGGAGTACAGTGTGGCTGTTTCTCGGAGATTGGTTTGGCATATGTCTGGTGGCAGTAGCTGGAGAGTAGTTACCTTTGAAAGCTTTTTCTTATTAAACACCCTTCACTTATTAAATGGTCTTTATATCAACTCATGAGTTTTTTCACCCTTTCACTCTTTTTGTTAATCCCTCCTTGCCATTTAAGGGTTCAGCAAGAAAGGAGCTGCTGGGTTAGGGTCAGCCCTCTACACACACAAATTTATACTATGGATGTATGGACCATAATGTTTATTGTTTGATATTTGGAAATTCAGTTGTACCATTTACACAGTATACAACATAGTTAACTTAGAACATTTTTTGTGAAACAATTTTCCATTTATATTCTAATTTATTCTTTTTCCTCAGTAACTCTTCTAGTTTCTCTGCTGTTGTCGTGTTTGTCCCAGTTTCATGTGTAGCAGATGAAATTAGACCAAAGACTGAATGACTTTGTCTGGATTTAAGAATTACATCAACTTCACTGATGATTGTTCCTCGAGGGGAGAAGGTTTTCAGCTGAGAAATCTGCTTTTGACTAAGCTGGCTTGATTTGAATCATTGTCAGTGGAGGGAAGTAAGCAGTCTTAGAGGAGAAATCGCATCTTTCCAGAGATTTCTGGAGCATGTCAGAAATGACACTTGGTTAGACATTATCAGGTGTCCCTTAGCTCACAGTTGTATGTTATTATTCTGTTTGGAAAGATTTACTAATTTATGCCTCTGTATGGTTAAAAATAATAATGCATTATTGAACCCTCTTCTCCAACAATATGAATATTTCACTTCTTCACTTACCTAATTAGTACAATCTGTTGTTAGTCTTGTTAATCTTGTTGGTTTGAACTACTGGATTACAAAAATAAAGTACATTTTCAAAATTAATCTGATGTCCACAAACTGTAGTAAAGAGAAGAAATCCTACAAAAAATAGATAGTTACAATCAAATTGCAGTGGGATATGTGTTGCACTGTATTGGCCAAGAACAGTTACGAACTGCATATTTTTTCTTAAATTAAGTGTAATATTGGGGGAGTGTAAGTAAGAGACTTCCATAATGGAGATAAACCTCAGATTATTAGAATATATTCTGTTAAGTCCTCTGGGTCTTTAATAGACAGTACTAGGCTATTTGCTAGCTTTGTCTTCATGGTATGCACCTTTATTTTTTTTGAGTAAGAGTCCTTCTTAAAAGCTCTACGGTACTGTCAGCTTTGCGAACCTGGGAAGGCTACCCACACTTCACTCTTCAAAGAAAATTGTTTTTTGGAAGTGAAGAGTGTCAGTAGTATCACATATAGCTAAGGAATAAAGATTTCATCTCCATCAGCTGGCCGTGTTTGAGTCAGTACATAGTCATTTGGAATTGGGTTGAGAAACCAATCAAGCAGAAAGAAAAACTTTCACTCCAGGAGGGCAGAATTTTATTTCCAAATTTCTATTAAAAACTAATTAAATGGCATTAATATTAAAATGAAATATTAATATTAAATAATATTAATATAATGTAAATTATTAATATTTTTCTCATCAAAAGCACTAAGTGCCATCTTACTTCCATCATTAGGTTAGCGAGAAATCTTAATATGAAGAATTAGAAAAGCAGTTTTAATGTGTCAGTGTGTTGGAGCAGGACCAGTCTTTCTTGTCTGCCATAGCTTTAATTGAGGATAATAATAAAGTTTATGCCTAACTTAAAGTGCACAAGCAGTATCCCTGACACCAGTTCATAAATTGTGGTTTATACTGAGGTACAGATTGTGCCACCACTTGTAGCAGTGAGATAGTTTGTATGTGTACAAACTGTAGGATGTAATTCAATGTTACTTGATTTTATTTACTTCTACATTAATCATGTTCAGAATGATTCTATCATCCAGCCATAGCTAGGACTGAAAATTATGTTTCTGCAATTAAGAAAAAAAACAAAACAGCTGAAACTAATCCTATGATGGAAGCTTCTTGAAAACTCTTCTAAAATTTGCTACCAGTATCTGGTAAGGAGAGGTTTTATTGCACTGAGAGCAGCCCTTTTTCACTAGCAATAAAAACATATGATATAATTTGTTTTCAGATGAGAAATTAAGGTGAAAGTTTTCATACAAATTAGGTAGACCTGTAAGCAAAAGCGAAAAGAAAATAAAGCCTTAGTTTTGTTCTTATTTTAATTACTTTTGGTACACTTTCCACTGTTAGCTGGGAGATGACTACTGAAAAATCTAGGTGCTTTCACTGTGTGAGAAGTACCCACACCTAAAAGGTTGGGTTTCTTTTGTAACTTTTAAAACCTCAGTCTAAAAGTGTGACGTGTCTGAACAACGCAGAAAGGCTGGATTCCCAAGAGCTGTAACAAAGACACAGAAATGTCTTCCATTAAGGCAAACTGAATTTAAAATTAATAAATATTAAAAATTAAATATTCTTTCATGAAGAGTGCAGAGCAATAGCAGCCACAGTGTTTGTATCTATTATGGTACTTGTAACTGGTTTGGCACAGTTTGAGAGACAGCTGAGTTGTGATATCAGCACTTTTCTGTAAAAGAGGCAGTAATCTGCCAGGTAGCTTTCAAGAATATACTGCATGATTTAGACCCAAATATAGTCTAACCTACACACGGGAGCCTTACCACTGCTTACAGGTGCTGTCTTTACTGCCTTCCAGTAGGGAGTTTTAAAATACATTGGTGCAGTACAATCTGTGCCGTGACTTCCTGAGAAGAACCCAATAGATATTTGTAGTCTCTGAATAAAAATATGAATGCTCCTTGTAACCCTTTTAAAATAGAAGAAAACAAAAACACAATGAGTGACAAGTATTTGAAATTCTTGACATTCACACTTCAAAATGATGAGAAGTTGAAATACTTAAATAAGAAAAGAAAAATGTTGTTTTGCAATTCAGATTTAAAGACCTATTCCTAACTAAGTGCAGTGCTGAAGGGGATCGGATCGTGAGCTGCAGTGCTAGTAAGTTGTTCTGGTTTTTGGAATTGGCTAATTAGTCACATACAACATCCTTTTTATTCTCTGTACGCAGCTGTATCGGGCTAGCTATTTGAAGCCTAAGGAAAGGCCCCCAGGATGCTTTCATGTCTGACAAACAACTATGTATAATTACTTCTTTCATCACATATACACTACTATATGAATGAATTATAAGATATTAAATAGTAAGAAGATGTAGTTTGCCAAATAAAATATTCCATGATGGCAGATATTTGTTTTCAAAATTTTCCTGTGATATGTACCTTTAAAGCTATATGTGTGTGGAGTCCAGTGATGTTTTGACAAGACTGAGATAAAGACTTCAGTTTCTTCCAAGAGTCTCGTATTGAGGAGTAGCTGTTGAACAATATCTCCTACTGCATGTTTTAACAAGGACAGTTTTATCTCAACAGTCTGTCTTCCTTTCCAAAAACTGGGGCAAGTTGAAATAAAAACAACTCTTTTTAACAGTAAAAAAATGATATTTCTGAAACACTCTAATGTTGTATTATGTCCTTGCAAAGCTATATAGAACTTCTGTCAAGGAATGTAGACCTTGAATGACTTTGCTTTTATTTCAAGTATTTTTTTGTCCTGATGGCCTCATCCCAGGCTGCAGGAGGTGGACAGAGAAATCATGAACTTCATCAAAGATCAGAGATTTAAAATAGCATGAAGAGAAAAGTACCAAGATGAGTACAATATGTATGTATTATCTGTGCAGTTTAGTTATGGGCTAGGAAAGAACATGCCCTGTGTGAAGAACCAACAGAATGTATTTTTAGTCTAATTAACACTTTATCAGTCTAGTCAAGATATAACATCTTACTAATTTACTTACAAGAGTGGTAACTAACACCTATAATCCAACTCACCCGGTTTCTCTGCAGGTCTGAAGAGTCTCAATCTTTTCCTGCTTATCTTTGTGTATGAGTCAGGTTGGTAGTGATAAAGCAAAGGGTCTGAAAGGTTTGTTGTGGTCATTGTTACTGGTATTCATCCTTGGGATTCTCAGGAGAGGCCCAGGATTCACAGGAATACAGGGTGCTGATGCCTTTGCACTTACTAGAGGAGCCCTCAGATCAGGATGGAGGTGTGTGAGAGGTGAAAAAGCATTACCCTCCTGAGCAGGTGAATGTGGTGCTTGATTTTTATAGGCTGTGAAGACATCTTGTTTTATTAACATAAAACCCATGAGGATTTTATTTGTTTTATTTTAAATTGTAGGTCTAATCTACTCTGCTCTTGTGTTCAGGGTAATTTTTAATGTGTTTATTAAATCTTTTTTTTATAAATGTAGCTTTTCATGTTCCTGTTCCCTTTCTTCCTGGACAGTTAATGTTATTTGTTGCAAAAAATCCTGCAAGAGTTTTAGCACTTCCCTTAAAACTTGGTAGTGTCTAACACCAGTGATCTCCCTGGCCGCACTTAGGGAGGTATATGGTAGCCAGGGAGATCACTGGTGTTAGACACTATGAGTTTCAAGGTAAATAGCTGGAGACAGGACACTATCCATAAGGGATCCTCAATTTTGGGAGTTGCCTCTTCTCATAACAGCCCTTAATGACTGACTTAGTACCACACTCATTTTTTCTGGCAGGCTTTTGTGATGGATAAAGGCTGTGATGTATAGGGAGGCCTAAGGAGAGACTTTGTTAGTGTGAGGCTTTGGTCAACAATGATTTATAGATTGCAGGTCAAGTTCTGTTCTTATTAATGGGATTGTAAAACATAACTGGGAATTTTACTCTGGGGAAGCAAACTCATTAGGGTGCAGGAGGAAGGGATACAGGGAAACTTTTCTTCAGTTATATATTTTGCATAAATTTTGTTTGAGTGCTTAAGGGAATAAAGAAAGGCAGATTTTCCAGGGGTTTTTTTCTGGTTTTGATGTTTTTGCAAGTATAAATAAATCATTGAAGTGCAGATTCCAAACACTTTTGCACTAACCAGTTTTCCCAGAGGTGCCCCTTTTATCTGTTCCACTGGGAGCAGAGCAGGTTGATGATCTCCATGACTACCCTGTTGTCAGTACATCACAGCTGGTGGCTCAGTATCACATCACAGACTTCAAGCACACAAGTCTTTATTGTTGAATGTGTAGAGCCATTGGAGTGGTGCATTCATCCTATTGAACTGACTTCAGTATCGTAGTGCCTGAGCAGTAATACCTGAATAGGCATTAATATGCTAACTAGGCTTTTTGGCAGAAGGAAATTAAGATAAATGTTGTAGGATTTCTTATATATGGAAATGCGTAAGGTTTTCCGTTCTGCCTTTCTATCTAAGGTTGGCATGCTTGTTTTGGCTAGTGTAGAGTTAATTTTCTTTGTAGTGGCTGGTATGTGGCTGTGTTTTGGATTTGTGCTGAGCACAGGGGTGATAACACAGAGATGTTTTTGTTATTGCTGAGCAGGGCTTACACAGAGCCAAGGCCTCTCCTGCTTCTCCTGCTGCCACACTGGGGAGGACACTGGGGGTGCCTGGGGGGCTGGGAGCAGACACAGCCAGGACAGGTGACCCAGCCTGGCCACAGGGAGATTCCAGACCGTGGGACACACGCTCAGTGCATACAGTGCAGGGAAGGAGGAGGAAGGGAGGACGTTTGGAGTGATGGAGTTTGTCTTCCCCAGTAAGCATTACATGTGATGGGGCCTGCTCTCTTGGAGATGGCTGAGTACCTGCCTGCCATTGGGAAGGAGAGAATTAATTCCTTGTTTTGCTTTGCTTGTGTGTGCTCAGCTTTTTCTTTCTCCATTAAACTGTCTTTATCTCAAACCATGAGTTTTTTGTCTTTTGCCCTTCTGATTCTCCCCCTGATCTCACTGGTTGGAGAGTGAGCAAGCGGTGCTGGGGCTTGGCTGACTAGGCTTACACCATGACAGGTGAATAAAAGGCTATACCAGTATTTTCAACCAGTAAACAGGATAAAAAGGGTTTTATTTTGGTAGCTTTGAAAGACAACAGATGTTGGGCTCATTCCCTACCCTAGTTCAGTACTCCTTGATCTGTAATACCTTAACCTAATGTATATGAAGCTTGCATGTGGAGTGCCAAAGGGGAAATGGAATTGCAGGCTTTTAGTATGGTCGATCTCTGTGTGACTAGTTGTCATTTGACTGTTATTGTACCCTTTTTTGTATTAATTATCTTTATTTAGTGTTAATGTTGCAAATTGTTTGTAAAAGCATCTTCTTATCTACTGTGTATTCATGGTGTAGAGGGTCTTTAGGTGCCAATATAACATAATCTTGTAATAGTAGCAATAACAGAGTTGGGTGGTGAACATTTAAAGAATATGAGCAATATCTTTGCAAATCACTTTGAAGAAAGCAGTCTATCAGATTTGTCCAAATGAACACTTCACAGTTAACCTGAACAATTGGAGCTGGGTAGTTGTGGGGTTTTTTTTTGGTTTTTTCCTTTTTTTTGTTTTGGTTTGTTTGTTTGGTTTTGGTTTTTGGTTTTTTTTTTTTTTTTTTTTTTGGTATCAGTTGAACAAGCAAAGTTTGGAAAAACAAAGGTGATTATAAACAAAACATTTTTCAAAATCTCAATATGTGGTATGTTGGCAAAGGGAAAGCTTTTATTTAGAGCACTTCTAAATTAGAAGGTTTGAATCAAAGGAGCTTTGACTTCAAATTTTCCCTGCAAAATAAAAACCGTTGGCATTTGTGGCCTCCTGTGGCTATTTACCTGCCAAAGCAATCATTATTATAGTTTTCAGAAAGTTCTATTAAATGGTTCTGAGGCTTTGGATTTTTAAGTAGAATTTTCTGAGGGTGCCAGAGCTGGCAGTCTAGGCAGTCTGTTGATGCTGAGAACGTAAGACCTCTAATTACTCGAAGACCAATGTTGTTACTTAAATAGAAGTCAACACAATTAATTTAATATGGAGTTATTAACTGGAATTATGAAAGACACAAGTTGCATCATTTGTTGTAGAGGCTGAGTCATATGTTGTAACTGCTGGCTGCTTTTGTGAATTGCATACTTGTGTTTCTGCAGAACATCTGTAAGTCAGGAGATCTGTGCCCTATTCCACTCTTTTTGCAAAACCAGCTGTGGTAGTCTCAAGATAACTTCACTCTTTTTTGACGTTCTTAGATGACGTCCACAAAATGTGTTTGGAGCCTGAGTGTGCTCACTGTGTTCACTGTAAATGCATGCTAATTTGTGCAAGTATGCATGTACATAAAAACTGTATATTAGCTTTTCCAAACTAGCACCTTAATAGACCTAGGATTCTTTCGTGCCTGCAGAGCTTACAAGGTAAAGAGAAGGAAACCAGCCAGAGTACATCAACCATGAAATTCTTGTGCAGTGGACACTGTTTGGTAGCCAGCCAGCCCCAGCTTCTCCAGCAGAATCCAGTGGGCAGAGGAATTGTGGGAAGTTCTTTTTTTCAAAACTGAATGAAATTAGAACTTATTAGAGGATCACTAATATTCAGTGTGTCACACTGTTTTGTACAGAAAGGCAATTTATCTTCTAAGAATGCAAAGGGGGAAGAAAAGAGCAGTCAATGAGTGCAGTTGGTAAATTCCTGTTGATTTGAAGACACTGGGAACCCAAGAAGAAATGAGGGATAAGCATACAACCTAAGCAGGAGCAAAGTACAGGAGTTAATGATGTTGACATTTGGCATTGCAACATTAAGAAATTAACCCTAATTTGAGTTTATATATACAGTCTTTTGTCTTGAGTTATCATTAGACTCTGCAACAAGATGCTTTTCCATAAAGAGATTTTATTTTCAACACTGAAAGCTATAAACATCATTGAAAACAAGAAAGGAATCAAAACTGATGAGCAGGAAAAGAACCAAGCCAACAATCCTCTCATTTGATTTTTAGTGAACTTTGGTAGCAAGGTTCAGTGACACATTGCATGACAATATAAATAGGTGTACTGAGCATCTCAGTAATGATGTCTGTCATTACTAGTACAGGAACAGTGTGCAGTGTGCTACTGAGCACTTCCAAACTAATACAGCTTTTCTTTTTTGCAGTATAATGATACTATGCAGAAGGTTTTTGTTATTTGTAGTGCTTTCTCTGTCTTCCCATTGAATTATAACCTGATACAAGAAATATGGCTAATTTTGAACCCCAAGAGCACACCAAAGCAAATTACGTTTTGAGTTCCGTGCCTACGGTCATTTATGTTGGGAGTTTGCTCTAGGATCTTACACTACAACAGGTGTTCTTCCCCAACAAGTATTTTATCAATTTGTATTTTGTTCTGTCAGAGCAGATCTTTATATGAATGAGATTATCACACATTCCTTTCAAGTACAGTGTGTAGATGTATCTGTATACATATGTATGTAGATATTTGCAGATAAGTTATATGTATTAAACAGATATATACATATAGCTATATATAAAATAGATATAAACAATAATTTATATGTATATATATATGTGTTTATATATGTGTATATATATGTTACTTATTAACTACTTTATTGTTCTAAGAGAAATTTATACTATTTCAGGGTCTTTTCAGATCTTACCATGTTCCTTACAGTTTCTTCCAAAACAATAGTTCTTCTTAGATCAAAGGCATGTAGTGTGCAGATAGTTGTGTGTTTTGTGAACTGATGACTGAGATGACAGGGTGCAGTGGTGGATGCCATTGCAGTGCCGAGGCCATTGGTCAGTTGTTTGGGACCCTGGGTTTTTTTCCCCCTGTTCTATTTAAAGCATAGGAATAACATCTGAGGCACTTCAAAAGGAAGTATGTAAGCCAGTGTAATCTTCTTGGTAACTCCACTAACAGCTGTTCACAGAAACTCGTGGTGCTTCTCTTGTTTGAATATTTCAAGCAATTTTTTTGAAAGGAGAAAGGCAAAAAGCTTTCCAAAATGCTCTGGTATTTAAGTAACTCTTTCCTCCAGCCCACTACTGATGGAAATGAACAGCAGTGTATCTAGAGGTTGCAAAAATATACTGCTGGATTTGACTCGTGTTCCTCCTTGCCTTGTTCACAGATATCGATGAGTGTGCTGAAGGCCGGCACTACTGTCGTGAGAACACCGTGTGTGTGAATACACCAGGGTCCTTCATGTGTGTCTGCAGAACAGGATACATACGCATTGATGATTATTCATGTACAGGTAAGAGCTGTGCACTTCTGCAAGGAAATAACAGGAGGCTGGTGTTTAGGAGTACTGGTATTATTCTTCTAAAGTTAATCTTTGTTGGAGTCAGAGAACATCTAAATGAAATGTTAAACAGAATAAACACCAAAATCTGGTACAGAAAAGCTAATGCATTTTATAGATTATGCATAGGTCATATTGTTTGCCTGAAATTGTGAAGTAGGCTGGATTGCCTTATGTGTCTGCACGGTTTTGGGTGCTGATGAAAACGGTGATAGGAGGAGACTGAAGAAGAAAATAAGCAAGCAAAAATAATGCTGTTTTACTTGGTTTTCAAGTTCCAAACCAGCACAACTTCTCTTGGAGTATAGTAACTTTTCTACAAACTTTGGATAGCGTTAAATTTGCTACATATTAAGAGTGGCTGTGTCCTCATTCTGAGGACTCCAGGCTTATTTTTCCCAAGTTCAGAGGGCAGGGGTTCTGTTTGCCTTGAACCACTGGACAGCATGGTCAATCTCACACCTGTATCTTCCCTTTTTGCTCTGCTGCCATTGGATGGATGTGTTTGGTTCATAGTGATTTTCTGTCTTCTGCTCTTGTATTGCAATGTGATTTAGGGTTATGGAATGAACACTGGACGTTTAAAACAGCCTTAGGTATCCGATCCAGGCTGACTCTAAGTGTTTCTGTACTTTTTCCTACAACACAGATAAAGAAAATACGAATCAATGATGTGGCATGTTTACTTAGTGAACAACATAGTATCACTATTTTGTGTGCACAGGGTAAAAAAATCAGCTTTTTCTATAAAAGGCTGCATTTTTTTCAGTTAAGCTTTCTTGGAGTTCGTATTATCTAACAGAAATTGGCTAAATGTATGAGAGTATTTGGAATGTGAAGGCAACACGGTGAAGTTCGTTTCCAATTTTGTTCTGTCCATTGTGTCTTGGCGTTTTTAGCATCAATGATATGTCTTGGTACAGAAACAGCTTCTTAATGAACTGGCATGATTTCCTTGCCAGAACATGCACAACACATGGATTTCAAATCACATACATGTGATTTTTGTGAATGCTGTCTTATCTGTACTTGCCATTCCTCTCATACATTGGCAAACACTGTTTTACTGCAGTAAGCCCACTTCTTGAAGGCCCAAGTTATAAAGCCTGCCCACAGCAGGTCCTTTCTGAAGCAACCAGTATGTTTCTGATCATTCTCTTACATTTTCCACACTCTCTGCAGAGTAAAGAAATTGTTTCACTACCCGCTGAGTGTGAATATTTGGATTATTTTAGGACTGACTGTATTTAAAGCCATGTGATACTTTTTTCTGCTTGGCTTGCCTTGGCTTGCTGTTCTAGTTGAACTTTGCAAATGGTAAACCATCACCAACTTCGCAGGGGCATTGGGTGCCTGTAAATATAATAAAGGTAGTTCTTGAGACTCCTCACATTGCATTCTTCATATTTGCTGAAGCATACTGTTATGAAATACAGAGTAAAGAGCTCTAGACAGTCAAACGTCTGTAAAAGGTGTTGGAAATCCATTTTAGATCTCACACTCCAAACTGAATGCGGTTCCACATTTGTAAATCATTGTCCTGTGAAATCAGCCTGATGGGTGACAAAATGAATTATTTCTTTTCCACCTTTGTCTCGATCAAACTGGGAAAAGTCAATGCTAAAAAAAGGGGATTAGATGAAAAAGTTTTGTAAGAGTTCAAACCCTAAGACCTGCTAGGCCATCTGAACTGTAAGTCATGCTGTGTATGCATGTGAAAGACTGTATGAGCAATACCACTTACTATTATTTGGGACCTGGAGTTTTTCTGGAGTTACATTTTGGATACAGGCAGCCATGAGGATACAGTCCCTAATGGGGGATAGAATTTCAATGAATGGCAGTCTAACATCATAAAGTGTATATGTCACAAAATAACTGCATTATTTTTTCTGCTTCCACAACTATTGTGTGAGCACCTCCAGTGGAGGCACTGGATCATTAGTTAGGTTAATATGTATCCAGGACTATGTCAGTGAGGTTGTATAGTATGCACTTCTGTCTCTCAGTACTTGTGTACAGAGTCCAGTGTACTTTGAATTTTGTCAATGTCTGCGATAAATGTAATCATTCAACCCTCTTTTTCCCTCTGCAGAGTTTAAAGTTCTTAAAAACTCTCTATTTATCTTATTGGCAATTCTGGGTTTAACTTGCCAGTTGAAATATCAAGAAAACAGGAGAAGTTTTTTAATCCAGTTCAGGAGTAACAAGAATAGGGCACACAAACAACAATTGACCCTTTGTGGTACTAAGGGTTAAATTTTTAAAATATATTTCAGGTCATAGTTTCTTGTAATGCTGTGTAATTGAATCTGGTTATGGAATTGTAGTTCTGCATAAAATAGCTGACACTGTAAACTGGAGAGGAAGCTCTGGTAGCACATCCTTTGGAATATTACTCAGCAGGAAAAAAATGTTCTGTAGCTTGGCACAAATATGTCATTGTTTGCACAGGATAGCTGAAGCCCAGGAAGATGTTGAAAAATTATATGTGAACCTTGATTAGGCAGGTTATGATGTAAGTGATGTCCACAGCTTTCTGGCAGACTAACATACCTTATTGTTCCATCCTATAAACATACATATAATTTAGCAGTCATTGATCAAAATAGAAAAGAGCCGTAAAATCAGTGACATTGAAGAGTTTTTCTCCTGTAGGAGACATTTGAAAAGAAATCTGTGCAATCTATCTCTGTCAGAGTCGTGCACACAAAAGACTGATTTAGATAGCCGATAGCTGCTTCCAAAACATCTCCAGTTTCTTCTGCCCTGGCATGTTTATTGCAAGTTTTACAATAGATCTGAATTACATTTTTATTTTTGCAACAAAGGATGTAACGAAGACATCAGTTTCAGATATTGTTATTTGTATTCATATTGGAACCAAGATTCTTAGGGTTAGTCACAACCATATTTACACAGAAATCTGTTGTTCATGACTGATTTTTATGTTCAGAAATCAATCATAGTGATGAGAAGGAGAGATGACTTCCATATGCCAAATGGGTGCACAAACTGCAAATTACAGGCATGAAAACTTGCTCTGGGCTACTATGCTTTGGTATCCTACAATGATATCCTCTCATTCCCCTTCCACTTTCCTTTCCAGAACCTGGAAGGTAATTATGTTGTGCCAGGGGAAGGAAGGTAGATAATGGCATGAGTCTCTGCTGGGGTAGTTTTATATGTGCACTAGTATGCTGCTGCACCATCACTGTTAGCTGGGATCAAACTGGAACACTTTAATTATTTTCTTTGTACTTAATTATTCACATCTTTACTTTGCAGGGGATTACTTTACTTTTACATAAAATAACTGTGAATTCTTATCTGATTGATTGTTAAAAGCACACCAGGCATGTTGGAAATTGTGGCCTACTTCTTCCAAGCATGCTCTGGCTTCATTAGCAATGATGTCCATCTGAGCTGTGTGGGACCACTCCCACGTGTGGAGCTGGATGCTCACGTGTTTTAAGTATCTGCAGACCATATAATGGTTTTTCATAATCATTTTTGTCAATCTATTTCAGATTATTTTGTTTTTCCTTTCCATTTTCACTTAAGCCAAATCAGCAAGTCATGCAGATTTTTTCCACTGCTTTTAGAAAACATTAACTTAGAAGCCAAAGGATTTGGCAAACCCAGTGGGGTTTTTAAGTCTGTGAGGCCATTATTGTGCATTATAGCAGACCATCATGTCTGTGCTCCTGAATTTGTTTTCAGACTTCTAAAGAAAATGGTGAAGGATTTTTATATAACATCTGATCACTAGGTTGGGTACATTTGATGTTTTTCAGAGTCAGAATAGAAGGGAAGAAGTAGTTCTTCAGAATCATAGAATCATAGAATGCTTGGGTTGGAAGGGACTTTAAAGATCATTTAGACAGTTTCCACTAGATTGGGTTGCTCAAAGCCCATAACTTTGGTCTTTGGACTTTTTGACTTGGTCATGTGGAATAACTTACTCAAAGCAGTGAGGAATATGTTGAATTCACCAGGCAATAGCTAGCTGTATCCAGCTGGACCTCCCTCCTTCTCTGCCCCAGCCTATGTGTCTTTTCTGAGTCTCAGAGATTTTCCTAACAACATTTTTCTGAAAATGGTGTCAATGCTTTCAGCATAATTTCTTTTCTGAGATAGCCTCTCACAGTAAACTGAAATCTATTAATAGTTTTCACATAAATTACCAAGAAACATGGTTGTAGTAAGTTGAGTGACACCTGAAATGTTAATTCTTGGGAATACTGGCAACTCTGCATATTTTGCAAATCAAATTAAATCACAAATCTGTTGCAAATTAGAAGGAATTCCAAGAACAACATTAAAATAATTAAGAGTCTGGGGAGATTGATTTGACATACGGAAAAGATTTAGGGAGAAAATGACACATTTAGCTGCATAACGATGATGAATGTGCATAAAGTAGGGATTATGATAACAGTAATACTAATTAATAATTACTTGGGACGTTTAAATAGCAGGAAGAAAATGTAGGGGGAAGTACCAGCCTGCAGATATATGGCCAGTATGTTTTGACATTAGTTTTTTAAGTCTGACCCATATTCTTTTCTCTGTAATGATCCTATGGAATGACTGGGAAAGTTCACCTCGACATCATGCATAGAGAAATGATTGCCACACTTAGCCCATTCAGCTATCACATGTCTGACATTCTTTTGTCCACCTTTCTGCCATTTTTCCCATGCAGCCATTAATGTTTTCCAACTGCCTACTTCATTGGGATTTATATTACATTTGCTTTTCCCATAGGAATCAAAACTGTGTCTTTCCTAAGCTCTCTTGTTTGGTTCTATTCTTCTAGCTATTTGTGACCTCTAAACAACCTACACATCTGCTTGGATTTCAGCTAATGCCTCTTGTGATGTCCCTGCTTAAGAAAGACACCTTTTGCTTTGGTATTTTGCTCCCTTTTTTTTTTTTTTTCATATAGTGTGTAACCAAAGTTTGGATCTTGTGTCTTTTTCCTTCATTAATACTTTGTTTTCAATATAACTCTTCTGAGGGTGCTTATGAGAAAACAGGGGGTGCTGTCTTTGCAGTGCAAATGCAGCCCACCCTTATACCCCAAGAGCAGAGGCCTCCACTTTGGTACCAGCAGTCTGGTATCTGGAAGGATTTAAAAATGCCTATTTAAAAGACCTGCAATTTCATTGGATTTGCAGCTCATACCCTTTGTAATTCAGATGCTCAGATTATTAGGACTTTAGCTTTTTGCCCAGTTGTTATCCTCTGTTTCTTGCAAGCTACATTTATTTTTGAGAGGAAATACAGTCCCTGTCACATGGGGTTTTTTATTAACATAGTACTCTGACACACTGTGGAAAAATGATTCCTCTTGGCATCTAGAAACTCAGGTTCATAAAAGTGCATCTGCCTCTGGGCTTCTGTTCAGATTTCATTGCTTTATTTTTGACTTATAAATCCATCAATTGTTTAGGACATAAACAGTCTGAGAAATCTTGTACTTTTTTCTATACTCTGCAGTAGAAGTGATGTTTAATGGCAGGGATATTTGAGAAATTTTTTTGTTGAATTTCTTGTGAGAATGCTGAAGGTAAAAACCATCTTTATACCCTTCAGCATGGACCAATTCACATGTTCAGGAAAAGTTCATTCTGGGTTCTGATGTTGGGTGGAAAATAAGTATAAATACCCTATGAATACATACCTTTATGTATTTAAAATGGTAAATAAAATGTCGCTTACACATGAGGCATATGTGCTGTGTTTTAGCACCAACACTAACCTCTTCTAAGAGTAATTTAATTTTCTGAGTTTCCATGGACAAAATCTACTGTAAGACTGATGTAATCCAGAGTTGAATGAAGTCATGCGTCTTGTGTTTAAA
Organism: Prinia subflava; assembly: GCF_021018805.1. Lineage (NCBI taxonomy): Eukaryota > Metazoa > Chordata > Aves > Passeriformes > Cisticolidae > Prinia > Prinia subflava. Next base: position 44,125,144 of record NC_086250.1, read on the forward strand.
GCTGCATGCTTGTCCTCGGTTAATTAAGGTATAAAATCTGCCTGCTTTTTCAGACACACAAGTGTATCCACAAGTCATCTTGAAGATAATAAGAACTGATAGTGCCTAGTACGTTGGTAAATGAGACCACATTTTAATAAGTGACTAAATATGGCCTCAAGATGCAACTTTATTCAGCACTGCTGTATGTCCTTTACCCTTCACTGCTGCAAAGAAGTTAAAGAAATAGAATGTTAGCTCAGAGGAGTCATAGGCTTATAGTGTCCCCACTTGAAGAGTTGGAAGTACTGTAATGAAAATCCTGTAATGTGAGACATGATAACAATAAAAAAGCTAATTTCTTCCTCTTTATTTCCCTTGACTTATTTTTAGATGAATTCAGCAACATTCAAGTTTTCATCAAGTTCTGCAGCTTATAGAGGAGCTGAGTTCATTGTCGGTGCTTAAATAAAAGCAGAATAATTGCTCAGTATGGTGCAAGGGACAAAGCAATAAACAAGCATACTGACAGGGGCTGGTTGGAACATCACTGTAGTGACATACCACGGCTTGAGTAAGGAAATGTTTTAGTCTGCAAACCGCTGGAGAATCTAATGATGTGAGCACGAGCAAATGAACCATCTGTCTCTCCATCTCTGATTTGGGTTACACCCCCACCCTGTTATGTTAGAGGTGATGTGTACATGCACTAGCACACAGAGCAATGCAAACTGCTCAGGGGCGATGGTGTCCGGCTATACTGCCAGGGTTGCTATTAGAAATAAGCACTGTGGAAGTCAGCTTGTGTGCATGGAGCATTCTTAACTCAAAGCCCATTTGTTTCTGGTTTCTATTACTTGGCCCAGTTTCCATTCTGCTTTATAGTATGTCAGGCCACACGAAGCTCTCAATCTATCTTCTTTGAGGATAAATTCTCTCCGATATCCACGTTCTAGCGGTACGATAATTCACAAAGCTAATAAAGGAATGATCGCTCAGACTGAGCTTGTTGCTATGCAACCACATTACTAAGATAACAACACAAGTAATTTTAATATATCTGCTGTATCTTATACAATTGAACTCAATTGTGCTTTATTTGGATTGAATCAGGTTATCCTTGGCAACTTAGTTTGGAGTCTGTTTCAACTTGGAATGAGAACTTTTTTGTTTTCCTAGAGGATACTTTTAGGTCCCATTTTCTCCTTGGTTACTGACCCAGTTCATGACAACTGTTCATCTGGCTATGCAATTATAGCAAGATGGATTTCTCAGCTGATCAAAATCCAACATATTTTTAAAGGGTCCTTGGTAGAACATGATTTGAGTTGTTAAACAGAAAATGTATTCCCTTGACAAAGATGCGAATGTATGATTTTCAGTACAAAATGCTTAATTCTTTTGCAGAAATAATTCTTTTACCAAATACATATATATTTTATATATGTGTGTTTGCATGTATGTGCTTATCTATCAATGCATTATATAGCATGGATTCCCTATTGGCCTTGGGAGCAAAGGTTGTTAAAAGGCATTATATCAAAAGCAGTCTATTTTGCATTTCTACAATTTCTGTATTCTGTTTAAAATTTATCTTTCTGCAGAAGCAGACATCAGAATTATTTTCTTCTAGAAGGAATACATTTTGCATTTGTTGTGTAATGAGGAATTTTTCAATATATTAAAGGAGTTCCAGATATCAGCTTGACAACATACTCAGTTTACAACTAACTCAGAAAGGAGCAAAACCTTTTTTTAATGTAAAAAATTTGAAATTACAGTATTTCCAAGCATTAACATTGCTTGATATTTATATCACAGCATTATGACAGACATCCAGTGTGCCTCCTGTTTCTCAGTGTTCTGAAGCCCTCTTCAGCTTTTCAATCACCCAGCATCCCTCGCCAGCCTCTACAATGCAGTTATGTGCTGTGTCAGTACAATATGATTGGAAAGTAGAAGTGTAGGAGTATAGCAAAATTACACAGTATATTGTAAAAATAGAAAATCTGACAAATCATACAGCACTAAATGAATTATTAATTCTTAGGGTAATTACATTGGCTCTTTATGTTAGAATTTTATTGATGTTGATGCAGGAGGTAGCATTTAGTTCACAATTAAGACACTTCAATGTACTTATCTTCATCTAAGCTCACATTCTGATCAACAGAGGTCAAGAATTCAGCTGGACCCATCTCAGTTGTCTATTTACAGGTTCGAGGCAGTCATCATGCTAGGATTAGCAGATCCAACCCAAGACCTTGATTCATTGCACCATGACATCCCTTCACAGCTGGACCTCCCCTGGCCTGTCCTTCTGTGGATGATCACAGGCTGTGACAGATAGACTGCAAAGATCAGGAAACACAGTAGGCAGCCTGGAGGACAGTTTGTTTGAAGTCATGAGGCTCTTTCTGGCTCAGGAGATGGGAATGTGCTGCTGTCTCACTGAGTGAGACAGAAGTGAGGGGAGTTGGATGGCTCACATCTATCGTGTCAGAGCCAGCTGGTGATTGCCTCATGCTGGGAGGAGAGTGTTGCCTGTTCTCAGAGGGACTCCAGCCAAGGTCAGTGCGAGACTGGAGCTACTGCATGAACCAAGACCATTTTTAAAACAGGAAAGTGGAGTTATTTAAGGTTAAGTAATCATGCTGTATCAGTGGTTTTCTACACATTCACAGTTAAATAAGTTATCTGTAGCCATGATACCATTTAGCTGGGGTTTAAGAGTAGTGGATACTTCTAGCAGTATATGGATATCATGTCTGGCTTTTGGCATTCTATTGTTGAAAAACATTTCTAATCTAAGACAACACAGTTTTTAGAAAAGACAGAGGGTAAGAAAGCTAACTTCAAAGACTGGTAAGGGAAGACATAATATTTTTAATTTGTCCAGGGCTTCAGAGGCCCTTTCACTTTAATATTATAGTTGCAAGTTTTTTTTCTTTGAATGAATAGGGAAGATTCCTGTTTAGATAGATAGGAATTTCTGAATTATTTCTGTTCAGACAATCTGTGGGCATGGAAACCTTTAATTCTTAATAGTTTGATCCCTACTGCATGCAACATGGCATATCTTATAATCACTGACTCCTGAAACAACTTAGAAGTGTCCTTTGTTTTTCATTAAATGTTTGAGAGATTAATCTGCTTTATGATCATGGAAGACTATGTCCTTAAATCCTGTTTGATACTGTCAATTATTGCAATTTAGTATGTCATATTCTTTGAGACTTTGTCTCTGCAATAGTTCTCTTACCAATATTGCTACCTGTCGGAGTCCATGTTTCCATGGATCCTCCACAGAGAGTGAAAAGTACAGAGATAGAATTAAAGCCTTTAGAAAAATTAGAATATATAAAAGCTTTAGATACATAAAGTAGAAATCTAACCCTAAGCTTTAAGCTTTACATGCCCTAAGTCCTAGTTCAGTGTAGAAGGGCACAGCTTCAGGCTTAGTGATAGAGTACAGACATAACAAAAATAGAGTAAGGTACTGTTTATAATTTTTAGTAAGAGTTTTATGTACAACAAGGTAGAACCTTATGCTAGTAAGATAGAGTTTTACATTAATAGATATGCTATGTGCGTAGGTTTTGACGCTGATCTTCGTAGTTTTACAAACTTTAGAATTGTACCTAGATTGGTTAGTGTGTAGATAAAGAATATGAATATGCATTTTGCAATTTGGGATAAAAAGCCTCTGTGTCAGTCAGTCAGGAGGAAGGATTGGACGGATCGGAGGAATTGGTCGAGTGATCAATCTGATCAATCGATCCAACCTCCACCTCCTGCAGCCTGAGGAAGGAGCCTTGCCAGGGAGCCAGATGGGATTCTAAAGGTATCATCTAAAGGTAGCCTGGCATCTGGGCCCTGGGGTCCCGTCCCTTCCTCCTGCGAGGGTTTGGAACCCCAGGGATCCTTCCTTGCCCCTGCGATCCTGTCCCTTCCCTTTTCCCCTGCGGAGTTTGCCCCGGGACTCTGTTCGGGGCTGCTGGGGAGTCTGTGAGGGTTCCTGTCTCTGCAACCGGGAACTGCAAGGGTTTGGGACCCCGGGACCCCTCCTTGTCCCTGCTGCCCTGCTTTCGGGAACTCTGCCAAGTTGGGGACCCCTCCATTGCCACTGTGATCCCTGCGGCCGGGACCCCTGTCTGGGATCTGTGATCTTGTGTTCCCTTTCTGTTATTGTGACCCCACGGTTGAAAAATCCTGCTTGGGGTCAGATAGGAGGCTGATTTACCTAGAGGCTGTAATGTCAGATATGTGCTTTGCTTATAGTCTTACTAGTTTTGCTTGTTAGGAATTCTATGCTTTGTTTGCTGTTTCATTGGAGTTGTGTGTGTTAAGATTTCTATGCTTTGGTTATTGTCTTGTTTAGACTTTGTTTGCCTACGTTTATAATTGATTGTATTGTAAAGCTGCTCTTAGAACTCTTATGCCTTCAGATATGTGCTTTTGTATAAATAAATTACTCTATTTAGATACTAAAATGCTGTAAGACCTTTAGAGACTTTTATACCCGTACCCGACCTAGGCAGCTACCTTTTGTCAATCTTTTGGACTGATGATTATTGACTTACAAAACCTTGTGCTTCACCATACCCAAGTGCTTTCTTGTGGTACAGGCCCCTCGACCACAGCAGGAGTTGCATCCTTTGCACGCAGAGTTATGTTGAAGTCTACCTTGAAATGCACAAAATAAACATACTGGATTTATCCACTTCAGTGACTCACCCAGTGTCTGTGTTCCTATGTGTTGTCCCAAAGAAGGGCTTATATTTTCAGTTTTGCATGTAACTTCTGATTCACACTGAAAAGTGCTGATGATTCTGCAGCCAGGCTGGGGCTGGTCATGCATGAATGTATAGCATGTAAGTTAAATTCTCACTTCTGCTGCCCTTCTAATTTTGTATAAAACTAGTTCCAGTTCCTCAATTTGCTCTGTCAGTATTTGCCATTCCATGTAAATGAATAAAGGCAAGAGAGTCTTTGGCAAGACCTCTCTGCAGCAGTCAAAAAGAATGGATCAACAAGAAGGAGCAAATACTACCTACTGAGATAATATATTTGCCATCCTTAGGGTTGTGCTAATGCTAATGCCCCAAGGAAGACTGGTGAAATCATCATCAGTAACTTGAAAAGTCACATTGATACAACAGGAAGCATTGCTCCCTGTGTTGTGCTGCTGTACAATATAATCATAAGGGGTTTGGGTGAAATTTGTTAGTGAAGTTGCATTTTGTGAAGTAAAGTTTCTGAAAGTACTGTGTCTATAAAATATACTTGATACTTTTTCTGAGGGCATTATCAATACACAGAACTCACAGAACTGTTCTTTTTTTTTTTTTTAAGAAAACACTAGTGGGTATGTGGCATCTTCAAGACTGAGAATCGAAATTATTTCAAGAACAGTAATCAATTTACTTTCTTGAAACCTTACTTTCTTGAAACCATGCCCTTTACTGTTCATGTGGTCAGTTGTGCAAAAATTGACATACCCCCCACCTCATCAAATAACAAAAAAACTTAGACTATATCGATGTTTCTGTCAAGGACCAAGAGCTCTGTCAACAAGCTTAGCAATAAAGTAGGAAGCTGCTCGACCTAAATGGTTCATGGGAGGTTTTGTGGGAGTATTTTTTTCATTCTGACAAACTTCCAAATCTTCTCAAAAAGACAGTATCTGCTTCTTTCTGTCATATGCTGCAGTCTTTCCACATCCACTAAAATATATGGAGAAATGGTGCAAGGAATTGTATCTGCTTCATATTTTTAAAGTAAAAGGTATTTCGGGGAAAACACGTGCAGTGAGCTAGCTTGCTTAGCTTGTAACTCACAGTGCTCAAAATCAAAAGTCACTGTTGTCTTCTGTATGTGTTCTTTAAAATTGCCACAAGAAAGCAATTAGAATTAAGTATCTAAATGTTTTATCCTTTTTATAAAATTAATGTTTTGCTTTAAGAATGAGCATTTTTTAAAAATATTAGTGTCCTTACTTGTTTAGATTTTATTCCTTCATTATATTCATCTGTTGAGTGTATCTCTCTTCCAATACTAAAGGTAACATTTAATTTGAATGGGGCACAGAATTTAATCATGAATAGTTATTTTCTAATGCAAAATAATATTAGACTGGTAGACTGCTTAATCATGCAATAAAAGATGAATTTATACTAACCCAAATATCTGTCTTGGCAGATATTGAAACTAATTTGTAAATACTTTGTAAGTTAATGTCCAAGTCACATGGAAATGGAGATTTGGACTGGACTGACAAAGATAAGCAGCTCTGAGTCACACAGACCAATCACCAGGAAAAATATACTGTCAGCAACAGTAATTACAGCAGGTAATTGTGTCATTTACCCTGTTACAGACGAGAAAATGTGATGAGTTTGGAAAACAGCAGCTGTCACGCAGTGTTAACTTTGATGTTGATGATTTGGAAACCTTAGTAGAGTCTTTTAATGACAGTGCATTCAAAGAAACAAAACTAAAAGTTTCACGCTGCTCAAAGCGGGGATAAATGGCCAGTCTTACTCAAGACAAGATGGATTTCTAGAAAGGTGAGGATTCATCAAGAGTATCTGTTCTAATTTGTTCAAGTGTTTTTAAAATTTTGGAGTGTGCAAATACTTGAGAAGAAAAGTTTATGTTGTTCCTAACCTTTCAGAAGGTGAAATTGGATGAATTTAAATTCTGTCCGCATCATTTTACTGCCTGAGAAGTAAATAAAATTTGTTGTTGGCAGTAGTCTGGACAGATACTACAGTCTGCTTTGAATACCTAGGGTTTGCCTTAATACACCATCCGTAGAATGGGCTTCATCTTAGTTTGAAGTACTCCAGAGTTGTTTACAGCATCTCTGCTTAAATCCCAACTTTCCAAAGCATAGGTTTGTGAAGGAAGTAGGGTTGCAGAGGTGAAGTCATTCTAGGATGATAGCAGTAAAATGGAATATCTGGTCAAAGTTTACTGTCTTCTTAACTTCATTGATTCAAAATTCATATTTTGACTTTTTTAGACCTGAACAATACTGCAGACTTCATAACTGTGGTTCTGCTTGTTATAACAATTCAGGGTGTTCTTAAACAAGACAGCAAATTTGATGGCAGAATTTTTCAGGTATGTGAAGTTTGCTAAGATGTGCTTATGCAGATATTTGTTTATCAATATAAAATACACATAAGTATCTTAAAGGTATTCCAACCTTAATGGTTTTATGAAGCATGTAAGTACTGAAATAATTATTTGGAAGCTTGATAGACACTAGCTATTGAACTGTGGCAGCAAAAACATGGTGTGGTCTGGAAAATCTACCCATGAAACAAGTTAGCCAGTGTCAAGTTTCATGCCATTACAGCGGTGGGGGAAGGAAGGTGAGGGTGCATTAATTGCATCTTCTTTGCTGTGCTATGCAGCTTTCTGTTAGAATCAGCTCAGACAGCTCTGCAGGTTATCTTCTGGCATCAAGGGCTCTGTCTGAACTGCAGTAGCCAGGAGCACTTCATGGCTTTCAAGGCCAGGTGTGTGTTAGCTCCTCCCTGGTACTGCCCAGTGGTGAGGACTGGCTGTGCCACCTTCCCCGGGTGCTTCTGTGTCCAGGGAGGGCAGCTGGCATGCAGTGTTCACAAAGGATGTGTTTGCTGTGCTGTTCTGGTGCACCTTTGTAAACTATCGGGGGGGATGTATGCTAGGGAAAACTGGGTCTGTCACTGGAGATGGCATCAAGGCTGACCAAAGGGAAAAGCAGCAATATTGCTCTACCTTACCATCACTGAAGTATAACTGTCCCCGTTTTTAAGTGGAAAACTCTTCAAAATCAGATGAGCAATGCTTAAAGAAGGTCTCCTCTCCCTAGAGAGCTCAAGCATCTTGTCTTATCAAAAATAGTGCTGTCCTTGATACACAGTGAGTGATCTGAGTGTCTGAGTCACAGCACTGCCAGGGAAATGAGGGGAACTACTTCATGCGTTAAGAATCTCTCTGCTGCAGAAGAAAGAAAAGAAGCCATTTGTTTCCTAACATTTTTGGTTAGGTAAGTTGCTCCAGATTCTTGCAGACAAGAGCAATATCAAAGCAACAGCAGGGTTTCATCCACCACAGTGGATGCCTCTCATTTTCTTTGCCAGACAAGTGCTGACTTAGGTAATGGTGCTGTAATGTTGTAACTGATTTTCCAGGAGCTGAAATGTGTTGACAAACCCTGGTCACAATGTTATTCCAAAAAAATAGAGGCAGCACCAGCTGTTTCTAGAGAGTTTTGAGAACATTACTGTTCTCTGGCAGTTTTGATTGCTGAGACATCTTCTATCACTTTGTGCATATCCACCTTCTGTTTGAAAGTGTTCAGAGGTGTTTTTATGGAGCCTTCTGGTCGTGTGGGTAATCTCTAAATTGTTACTAATGAAATATGAGAACAGGCAGCAAGTCACCGGCCTCAACAGCAGTCAGGTTACTTTACAGTTTTTATTTGTGTAATAGAAATATGTGTGGGATGGAGGCCAAATATCCAGCGGGTATCTATTGCTAGTGGCAGACTTGTTATAACCTGGAGCCTTTTTGTAAGGAAGCAGTAAATAAAAGGGCTGGAATTAAAAGAACTAAGACAAACATTTTTCAGTTGGCTGAGGAAATTGTATTTGCAGCACTAGTCTGGCTATTCTACTAGCAATAACGTAGGGAGCACCACTAGAGGTGCAGAATTGGCTATTATCACCTTTGACCACATGATAGAAGATTTTGAAAGCATCAGTTTATCGTAAGTACCTGGGAGGTTTTGTATACAATAAAAGTTGGAATTAAGTAAGATTTACCTAGGAATAAATAGTGCATCTGGCTAGATTTAAAAAAAAAAAGGAAAAAAAAAAAAAAAAAGAATCTGTGGAGAAAGTCTAGGAAGTGTACACAATGAAACACCTTTTAAAAGATAGAAACCTCATTTCAAAATGTCCCTGGTAAAAGATATTAAGAGATCAGTTTGAATTAAGGCAAAAAAAAAAGGGGTGACAAGGTCCTTGTTAAGGTCTAGACTGAAATCTCTTATGGTGGGATTTTCAAAATCATTTTGCATTTATGCTACAGTCCTGCCATTGTAATCAGTGTGAGTTGCAGACCTTCCTTTAGGGGAAACAGTTGGGTCTCTGCTAAATGCTTTAGAAAATCCTTCCCTTAAACTTTTCTATTCATGAGGGAATATTGAAAATGGCAGACATGAAAGAAAGTGGAGATAAATTAAAGCTTTTTTAACTTTAGCTGTCAAGCAAAATATTCTTCAATATATTTATGCTGCCTAACTGGTTGAAAAGTATAAAAATTCACAGGATGTTACATGGAGTAACACTGATTAGTATTGCAATAGAAGCCATCCATGAGAGGAGTGTATTTTGCAAAAATATGTATTATTCCATGAAATCAGAAATTTAAAAACACATTTTGAGGAAGATGAATCTTAGGTGGGTTTAACAAAGTCTAAGTGATTTGATGAAGAGCTGTAGAGGAAGATGGAGGGAATAAGAGTAGGCCTACCACAAAATATGTGTTTTATCCATCAGCTTGTCTATTTTGTCTGAAATTACTTAGTATATCTTTGTCTTCCCAGTGTTCCAAGAGATCTTGTCACAGACTTCATGGTATGCAGATCCCACACAACATGTGGACTGGTCAGCTTTCAAGTTATGTTTTAGTCCTTTTAGGTTGAGTCCTAGATGGGAGTATAGCCTGTTTACAGTCATAAAATCCATTATTACAGCAGAACTTGAAATTACTAATGGAGAATTCAAAAGCTCATAAGACTAGGAGCCATGTATTGTCATAAGGAGTCATAAGTCTAGGAGGAAAATCCAGAACAGGAATAACCAAAAAGTAAAGAAAAGAGATTTTCACAAAGAAAAAGTCAAAGGATGGGAAAAAAAGTATATGCCTTTTGTAGGCTTTGGTGTGCAAAATAGTTTTCTTTAGATGAAAGTCTGTTGTGAAATAAAACATGAAATTGAAAATCTTAGGGTAAGTGTTTTTTAAAAACTAGTGTTAACTAGAATTAGAATGTCCCAAATTTTTGGAAATTGTATTTGCAGTAATATACATTGCCCATTATATTTTCCTAATAGTATAGCAGTTCTGGAGCTTTTTGTATTTTTTCATAGGATGTGAAAAGGAACACTGGATTTCAGATGTATCCCCAAATGGATTTTCTTCCTAAGGTTTCCTGACAGTTGCCTTATTTTTCCTTTTTTACTATATTAATACCAAATATAGAATAAGTAAATAAGCTAATAGCTGGAAGAGAGAAAAGAGATCTGGATGAGTTAATGACAGCTGTTCTCCCTCAAGAACAACAATGGACTAAGCAATTGCTGACAGAAACAGCATCTCAGAGTACAGGATGATCTCTAAAACACACCCTGAGAAGAGAATGTACACATGCCAGAGCTATTTTTATTTTCTACATAATTAAAAGAAAAAAGTAGGAAAGTTCTGAATGTAGATGTGCAGGGTTTGGCTGGGGCTGAGTTGTCTTCACAGTAGCTGGTATGGGGCTATGTTTTAGATTTGTCCACAAAACCACAGGGGTGATAACACAGAGATGTTTTTGTTATTGCTGAGCAGGGCTTACACAGAGCCAAGGCCTCTCCTGCTTCTCCTGCTGCCACACTGGGGAGGACACTGGGGGTGCCTGGGGGGCTGGGAGCAGACACAGCCAGGACAGGTGACCCAGCCTGGCCACAGGGAGATTCCAGACCGTGGGACACACGCTCAGTGCATACAGTGCAGGGAAGGAGGAGGAAGGGAGGACGTTTGGAGTGATGGAGTTTGTCTTCCCCAGTAAGCATTACATGTGATGGGGCCCTGATCTCCTTGAGATAGTTGAGCACCTGCCTGCCATTGCAAAGAAGGGAATTAATTCCTTGTTTTGCTTTGCTTATGTGTGCAGCCTTTTCTTTCCCTATTAAACTGTCTTTATCTCAAACTATGAGATTTTTGTCTTTTGCCCTTTTGATTCTCTCCCTGATCCAGCTGGGGGAGGGAGCAAGCAGCTGCTCTACAGAAATTGTCATTTATGGCTGCACTGAAGAAAGAATTAGAAAATGAGGACCAACAACAGCATGGACATATGGGAATAGATGAAGATAAAAATCAGTCAAGTAACAGGGTTAGCAGGGGCAAACTCTTGTAGACCTGGCTTTTGGTGTCCGCAGCTTTGAACTGAAGCTGCTGGTGGTAATTAATGATTCAAACATTAACTAAGGGTAAACTGTGTGATAGTAACTCTATGAGTAATTAAAACACAGGTTCTATTTTATATTTAAATTAAGAAATATCTATAGAAAAATTAATTTGGGAATATCAATAAAAAAATTTAACATAAATATATGGAAAATATAAAATCATAGGCTCTTTTAGGCTGGAAAAGGCCTTTAAGATCATCAAGTGCAACCCAGCACTGCCAGGTTCACTCCTGAACTGTGTCCCTAAATGCCACATATGCATGTCTTTAAATACTTCCAGGGATGGATGCTCAAACACTTCACTGGGCAGGCTGTTCCAGTGCTTGACAGCCCTTACAGAGAAGAATACTTTTCTAGTGTCCAATCTAAACCTCCAAGCACAACCTTAGGCCAATTTCTCTTGTCCTATTGCCTGCTGCTCTGGTGAGACTGAGCCCTGACCTGTGCACAGCCTCCTGTCAGGTAGTTGTAGAGAGGGTCCTCCCAGGCCTCCTTTTCTTCAGGCTGAAAAATCCCAGTTCCCTCAGACACTCCTCATAAGACTTGTTCTCTGGTCTCTTTACCAGTTTCAGTGCCCTTCTTTGGACACATTCCAGCAAATAGCTCAATAAATTTACAGCATTTGCTCTTTAAAAATAGTATACATATACCGCGATTTGAATTAACTCTGCCAATTAGAGTTTAAATGAGTTAATATAAAGTCTTAAAGAGATTAACCATCTGTCATTTCTCAAATGATCTTAATGGAGTAAGTCTTCCATATTACACATATAGTTGCTACTAATTCTTGTCTTGTACATGAACTATAGGTGGGGGGAAAACCCCTTGTAATTAAGATAACCTGTAAGTGGGTATTTAAGTGTGTTGGCTATTGATAAATCAAGTAAATCTTATCTGTTGTCACTGCCACGTCAGATGGCCAGCTGGTCACCATGGTTCTGTAGCTCTATGCTAAATCAATGGGAAGGAGACAGAAGGCCAGAGTAATTTGAATTCTTGAGTGCAGAGAGATCAAAAGGGAAAAATACCTAATATATTCTCTTTATTTAAATTATTTTAATTTAATCTGGATTTAAAAGTTCTTCACTCAGCAATGAATATCTATTGCATCATGTTACAAGATTACAATTGCAGGACTGTGTTCTATTTATAGTTTTGGGAACTTTTATGTATTTCTGCACCTTAAAGATGATCTCAGCTCTTATTTTCTAGTGTTGTTAACGGATAGTTCAGGAAAACTGCCAGCATAATATTTTTCATCCCTAAGTAAGGGATGCAACTCAGTCATCATTCCTATTTGCTATTGGATTGGATTATCATTATTTATTTTTTCTTAGACCTTTGCAGAATTGGAATACACAAGGCAAATACTGGAAGGCTTGCAGTATGCGTGTAGGAAATGCTATACAGACATTTATTTTAATCATAACATACACTGTAGGAAGGGTAGGGGGTGATGTTGCACAGTGCAAATGAGGAGGCAGGTGCCACACCTTATGGACAACCTGTTAATTTTTTACTAGTTTCAGCAAGAATCTCTGCACAAATGACAAATTTGGTAAGACAAGTCCCCAGCTGTCATTGCATTGAGATGCATCAGAGCATCCAGTGGGTTCTGATCAGTTTATGCCACCAGTCTCACTTTGTAGGGTGCAATACTTCACCCTGGATACCCTTCTGAAGTAAAGGTTTTCTCAAGCAAGCAATATGGAATGTTCTGAAATAATATTTCAAAATAAATCAGAATAAAATAATTTTTTCACCTTTACTGTATGTGCCTGTGTATATATAGATATGTGTGTGTGTATATTTGTGTGTGTTTATAATGTATTTGCACAAACAAATATGCAAAAGTAAATCAATTGCATCATCACATGATTTTTGCCTTTTTAAGTTGTCTGTGTCATAAGAACTATTTAGAGAGACATTCATATGCACTTACTGTTACTGTTGTTATTACCATGAGGCAATAACAAATATTGGAGTTGAAATTTTTTATCTATTTAAAAAGATCTCATTCTAGTGATAGTTTAGTCAATAAATAGAGTATTTAAAATTTCATTTGATTCCCAGAACAGAGCTGTTATAAATTTTAACATTGTTGTGCATGAGTCTTGGGCAGTCCAAAATGGATTTCAGATACATTAAATAATAAAGCTTTAGAATTCATCATTGAAACCAGTGCATTTGGGCTTTGTACAAGATGTTTATGCAAGTTCAGGTTGGTAAATCATTAAAATTTCTCTGCAAAAATAATCTTCTATTTCTTTGCCTCTGTAATACTATTGTATCTGGCCTGATCTGTCTTCATTCTGGTGTGCAGTGAAATAAGTATGGAATGTTCATTAAATGTATCACATGATTTCTAAAGATTTTTGACATAAATGGCCTTGAGAAATAAAATTTTAACATTTCTAAATAAGGCAAATAATGTTTCTAAACCAAATCTTTCTAAATGGTTTTTGAACTTAAAAACTGTATTGCAAGTTCTCTTAATGATTCTTCTATAAATTGCTTTTTTGCTTTGTAATGCATGGTCCTATCTGCTTCTGCAGATTCTGATTTGGTATTTAAGATTGCTCAACTCAGGCTCTGCAATTTTCTTCTTTTACTTTTAAGGTGACTTTCCAAGTGTTTCATTAAAAAAAGAAACCAAAGTGATGAGCAGAAATTAATGAAGAGTTATGAACAGAACATCACCCTTTTTATTATTAATAAGTACTTCTGTTTTAATACAGCTGAACAATCTGTCTTGTTATCACTACTGATAAACCTGTTTCTGATGGTCACTTTAAATTGGTGTGGATATTGTGTCAAGTGCTGAAAGAGTAGATGTAGTGGCATAGTTTATTCAGGATATTTTCACGTGTAGTTTAGCTGTGTTAATCAGTCCATAAAAGAGCCACTTCTGAAGTTAAAGCTGTCTGCTCTGTTAGGTGTCACTGTAGAAAGCAATATGAAGAAACTCTGTGTTTAAGTGGTTTTTAAATGTGTTATTGATTAGATGATACAGAGAAACAAATTTAGATAGATTGTAAAACACACTGATCCATTTTTTTTCTGATTTTTTTTGTATTCCAGTCATGTAAAAATCTCCTTGAATTGAATCACAGATTTTTCTCCTAACTCTGAAACACTATCCTCCTAAAAATGACATGTAAACTTCCATCCAGGAATCATCTATCAGTCCATGATTTTTTCATGAGTCAGTAATATGTATTTCAATAAAAATATACCTAAAGTGTGAGCAGAGAACCACCAGATAACCAGAAGTAGTCATGGCTGTTTCAATACAGTTTGTACAGAAGCAACCTCCATGAACTTTCTTACAGGAGGATAAGAAACCCCAAAGCTTTCATAGAGTAGGATACCAGGCATATTACCTTTGCAACCAAATCCTGCTATTTAGCTGATGGAAAGTTAATTTTATTGATATTGTATGCTTTAAGAAAAAAGATCCATCTTGAAAGACTCAGCAGTTTTTCTCTACTCCCAAAACAGTAAATGTTAGGAAGGCACACTCAAATGTGGCAGTCATCTCTTTATAGGAAAGACATACATCTGTGCAAATGATCTTCAGGGCTCTGGTCCTGCAGACCTTAGTGGGCTTTCAGAGCTGCTTCAGCCACACACAAGAGCCCTTCCTTTTGCCGTGGCAGTCTGCAGTCACTTGCTGCCCTCTAATAAACTCTTTTCCCTTGTAAAGAGCTGCTGTACCTTCCAGGGCTGCTTCTGCATTCCTAAGGCATGAGATGGATTACTGTGCTTCCTCTTCGAGCATGATACTTAATTTGTCAAATGCAGTTATTTCGGCTGAGTTTACCAGTGTGATGTATTGTTGTAGGGACCCTTCCTTCAGAGATACCAAGATGATGGCTTTGAAGGATATTTTGGCCTGCTGAATACATTTCACACTGTCCCATAGCTATTTTCTTCTTGTGTATTATTTAAAAATTACAAAATAATTAATAATTAATATTTAAATAAAAACATATTTAAATAATACCATTATCTTAACATAAAATAAGAAAGCCAGGATACTGTTACAATATAGATTATACTTTTTAACCTAATTTGCATGACTGTTACTCTGTTTTTCTGTTATGCAGTGGTTCCACATAAATACTGTTTCAGCTATCATAAGAGATTTCACTATGTTAGGCGGTCAGAGTCAAATGTTGTCAAGTGGGTTTTAGAGGCGCCGGATCATTTGGTGAACAATAACAATTTTAGTTATTCATGCTGAGAGCAAAGTAATTAAATCTCATGCTGGAGGGCAGAGGCCTGCAGCCTGTGCTCTGCTACACCCAGTGAGGGTTGAAGAGAGCATGATTGCTGATACAAAAGACACAAGTCCTTGTTTAGAAGAGGGATATTAGGTTAATGTTATTAAAAACCAAACAAATAAACATTCAACAACAGCAATCCCACAAAAATAAAACTAAATGTGTTAGCATTTAAAATTTATTAGATAGATTGAGGTGAATGTTTCCCCCTTTTAAACAACAGGTCCTTGCCATTACTAGAGGAAAATTTACCTCTGCTGATGGATTGGATATGTGCTGTTCTGCCAGTTTTATACTCCCTACAGTTTATGGCCACTATTGAAATAGCAAGTTGAAAATTTCTATAGTGATTTGCAAATGCTAAGAAATTAATTTTCTTGACAACTCAGTGGGATACCTGCGGTCATTATTTATAAAGAGGAAGATTTAGAGCAGTCTTCCTGCTCAAAATGAGGGAAGAAAGAGCATCTGATTCCAGATTTAAGATTTGTGCTAAATAGCCAGAACTGGTCTAAGCTGCACTAATAAAATCCACTAAAACCTGGGCAGAATGAAGCTATGAAAACTTCATGTGCAGGTTAGTCTATGTGTTCTGATTAAAATTAGATGTCTTCATGTTCCCCAAACAGCTGGTTTTCCTGAAATTTAAACTTTAGGGCTTTCAAATTATATGTGGATAGATGAATACTGTCGATTTAACAAAAATGCAAGAAGTATTGCCAGAAGATGGAAACATTTTATTTTGATGCCTGCAAAGATATTTCATTTTGAAAATAATAGAGCTTTTCATGTATCATTTTGAAATGACACTTTGGGGCACCTTATTTTGAGATTCCATTTACTGTTTCTTAAAAAATCACAAACTAAAATGTTAAAATGTTCTGTAACCTAAATACGTCAGCAGTGCCTTTTTTTTTTTTTTTTTCAGATTAAGTAGTGTGCTGCAAGTCAACACAAAATCACATTCTCCAGACTGTTAATTTATTCCCAAAAGGGCTATTTGCTAGTATGTCCTAGTCACCAGACTGAGGAGTCTCATCCATCACACTCTGGTGCTAGGACATGCCATGCTAGAAGTCCCTTGAAAAGCAGGCAGACCTCTGTTTTCAGGTTATTTATTTCATCTAAATAAAGCTCTTTGTATGGGCTGAAGGGAAGGAAAACACGGGCTGTGCTTTGAAGACCTGCCTTCTGCTAACCATGCCTTTTGCAGTTCGGAGCGTGCGTCTCGCACCATTAGTCAGCTTTCTGAAGGAACCCCTAAGAATCCCGCATAAGATGAACCTGCATGAATAAATTATAGAGCAGAAATAGCATATGGATTTTCAGTATGCTAGCCAGCTCTTCGGCAAATGTTCATGAGAATACTGTAGCCCACATAGAAAGTGTAATGGTGGTGGCTCCCTGTTAATGAAAGTGGAATTATGCTGCAATGCAGTTATCACACACTAGAATTTGATAAAAATAGATACCCCAGGCTATCTCATGGTTACATATTCACACAGCTAGCCCTATTGCCAGTAAATACTATGATGTTTCTCTCTTTTTAATCTGGAAACCTACACAAAGCTCCTACTTTGTTGTGGTTCTAAAAATTCAGGACCTTCCCATTCTTGCTTCCCTTTTCAGAGCATGACGAGTGTGTAACGAACCAGCACAACTGTGATGAAAATGCGCTCTGTTTCAACACCGTGGGCGGGCACAACTGCGTCTGCAAGCCGGGTTACACGGGAAATGGTACCATCTGCAAAGGTAAGCTGCTGGAAACCTGAGGGAGGTGCTCTGTCATGCTCATGCAGCTCTGGTCGTTTGCCTTGAACAAGACTGAGGAAATGCTAGGCTAGGGTCCTTCACCTGTATGATCTTCACAGGAATATATACACTGACATTGCATTTGGCAGGCTGCAGTAATTTGAAGATAATGCATATGTAGATAGTAGGCTCTAAAATTTAAAATAGTTATGTTTCATTTTTTTGTATCAGTTTCTATATACAGTTCTATATACAGTTTCTATATATTTCTTGTATGTACACCATACA
Organism: Prinia subflava; assembly: GCF_021018805.1. Classification (NCBI taxonomy): domain Eukaryota; kingdom Metazoa; phylum Chordata; class Aves; order Passeriformes; family Cisticolidae; genus Prinia; species Prinia subflava. Next base: position 44,142,680 of record NC_086250.1, read on the forward strand.
AGGAAGCCTACAGTTACCAAGAAAGTTATGTCTGTGAAAACATTGTCAGATTTACATTGTTACATTGTGGTCAATGACTTGCTATTTACGTGGATAAACTAAAAATTATTTGGTACATCTTGTTACCGTGAGAAAAATAGTAGATATGGGCACACAAAACCTTCTGTAAAAGTGAGGTGGTGTTTTCTAGCATTCTGATTCACTGCTAAATATTAGAACTTAAATTTCTAGTCTTAAAAAGATGCTTTCCCAGAGGTACAACTCTGCTTTTATTCCTGTTGCGTTTCACATGAGAAAAAATTATACTTGGCTGTTGGGCCCAAATCCTTGGAAGTTCTCAAGCTCTGAGCACAGGATATAGAGAATGCTTGAGGATAAAAGTAGTGTAGCTGTAGGGGAATGAGCTCAGACATGACAAGTAGGACAGATGCAGCAATATCGTACCCAGTGTTCCTTGAGGTTGTGCTTCGGTGCTCTTGATCTCTTAGATGTCAGAATCTAAGGGTCCAGAGTTAACATTGGTAATGTCACATAGATGCCTTCTCCTGCTGTCTATTGCCAAATCTAAGCAACCCAGAATTTCTTTAATTGCTAAGTCTGATTAAGGTCTTAGCACTAGTTATTCCATCACCTGATTTAAACAGCACAGTTTTTCTATATACAAGGTCTTTGTAAAACATGGCAGCCTGGTTCACTTCCAGTCAAACACATGAGTAGAGGGAGACGTGTCAGCAAGTATGTCCTTTTGTGTTGGACTCTCTGGGGAATAAGAGGAAAGTCTTATCTTGATGAGGCTTAAACCCAAAGCATCTTCTGAAAGAAGAGCACAGCTCACTCTTGTGCTGTGCTGGGTAGTAGTCCCAAATTCTTCTGCTGAAGGTGAGTCAGCTACTAAGAGATTTCCTTGGGTCAAAGAGAAGGTGCATAACCCTACAGCACTGTGTTCAGCTCTTCTGAGTAAGAGCTCTGACTGCAGATCTGACCATGACTGCAAGACCACCACCATGCACTCCTGGATGGGAAAGCTTTGATGCCAGTGACAATGGTCTCACACCACAAGGCTCACATCTCAAAACTGAAAGCTGGATAGCTCAAATCTGTAACAGTTTTCTCTCAGCTGAGCCATAAGACCTGATCAGTGGTGCTGTTACACAGGGCAGCTGCAAAGCAGAGCCTGGCACCTCTGGCTGGTTACAAATGCAGGGCTAGACCAGTGCCCCAAAGCAACTCTTTGTGTAAATCATAACTTCCATCTGTCTAGTTTCACCTGCAGTTTCTTCTGCCCAGAGCATGCAGATGCAATCAGAGCAGCTAACAGCTACTAAGTTTTCAATCAGAGCTGGATGCATTTCTGGGTCCACAGAAGTGGCTCTTTAAAACATACACTTCTGGATAATGTACACCAAAATATATAAGTGCAGCATGCCAAAGAACAAATCCAAAGATTGACTTTAGGCTGTAAATGCTAAAATTTTGAAATTCTTCAGAATCCCTTGAGACAAAATTAGTATTTTTATTGTTTCTATTAAATTACATAATAAAGGACTGAGGCAGCCAGACAGTTTAACATTCAGTTTTTCCTATTATGTTAGGCCTTTATTTGGGCAGCAGAACAGACCAGCACTGCCCCAGGAAGAGTCTGTTCTGAGGGAAGGTGTCTTTCACTGCTTCCCAGTGCATGTGAAGGAGCACATATGGGAGCTGTTGTCTTCAGATGATTTACTCTAATCTCCTTCTGTGGCTCATCAGCCCATCTGGCCAGTGAGGCAGGGGGGCCATGAGCCATTCTTTGTGACCTCTATCCTTAGGAGAAGGCAGTCTCTGCACTCCGAGCCGCACAGAGGGCGTTCTGTGCCAGCCTGCTAGCAGGCTGTGTCCACCTGCAGGGCTGCTGAGCGGGATTCTCTTACCCATGTATTGTGATTTTGCATTTTGCAGCATTTTGCAAAGACGGGTGTAGGAATGGAGGAGCCTGTATTGCTTCCAATGTGTGTGCCTGCCCACAAGGCTTCACTGGGCCCAGCTGTGAAACTGGTAAGATTATAACTTAATTTACAATGAAGATAATCCAAGGAGGATGGTTGAAGTAATCCAAGAATAAAGGAGAATTTAAGTTTGTGCCCTGAAAGAGGAGACTGCCACTAAAATGTTACTCACTTTTCTTATATGCTTCCCAAGAGAATATATTACAGCAATTCTAATTAGAAGCACATGGACTGCAATTAGAACATGAATTAAGACGTCTTGGGTTTGATGTTTCATAATTAATAAGATTATTATGGACTTGCTTTTCACCTCAAATGACCTTTGGCGTCTCATATAAATAACAGATAATCTGACATCTGGAAATAAATTTGAGTAACTGATTGCTTCTGTGCTGTATATGTGTTCCAGGTTCAGTAACCCACCTTCATTTGCAACATTATTTGAAGACTTGTGATTAACTCAGCTTACTTTACTCATTGTTAGGGTGGGTTTCAGTGTTCCTACTGCTTTTTCTTCCTGTCACAAGCATTCCTTTATCTTCCCCTGCTACCCCTGAGGATGGCAGTACCACAAGGCTTTGTTTTAGAACTTTGTTTTTTAAGTCTTGGATCTAATCAAATTATATTGCCCAGCAGAGTATGTAGAATGTTAATTCTTAGCATCTCAAGTGCCTGTAAATAATTTTTCAAAGTTCGAATGAATAGCTTCAGCACCTTTATTTATTGCTGCAGAATTTTTAAATGCATTTTAAGCATACTTGCCTCCAGGAGGTAAAGAGAGAGAGCTTGCTTAGATTAATTTGCTTTAGTATGCCTAATAAAAGGGCAGTCTGCCACCTATGATTGACTATTGTTGCTGTTCTATATTGCTTTCAATAAATCTTCCAAACAGTAGAAAGGAGGTCATTTGAGCAAGTATTGCTTTCATCTGACTTGTAAACATATCCAGTTTAATGAAAAACACAGACTAGTCTGAATTCTGTATTATCTGGTCTATTTGAGAGGTGAGAAATGTGATTGTTTTTGTTCTTCTGTATTTGAGCAGATATTCCCACAGAGCACACGAGGGATGCTATGTGAAAAGCAGCATTTTAATTGCTCATCTATTTCTAAAACAGTTAAAAGAGCAAGTTTGCAAGTATTGCTCACTATTTCGCAGACTGCAAATACCAGGGTATTAAGGTCTCTGCATTGTAACAGTGCTTGAAACAAATTGTATCTAAGATAATGCTCAAGTATTAAAGCAGTTAATGTGTTTTACTAATAGCTGTCTTATAAGTTCCTTGAACCATTCTCCTGCTCTCAACTAAATATAACATGTATAGTTTCAAAGTGCATAATTATCTTTTGCAGCTTTATACTCCTGTCTGAAGTGTGTAGACTAGAAGGATATTTGCTTTAGTCTCCTTCTACAGTCAATATTAGTAGCCACTATCAAAGAGAGATCTTACTGGCTTTTCAGAATTAACCCTGGAAGTCCTATCTGTGCTCCCTTCTTTATAGGACAGTCCAGGGACACTCAGTCCCCAAGCCAGTAAAGTCAAGCACCTTGAAGCTAACTGAAGTTAGATTAGCTGCATTCAGCCCCAAATGTCCTTCAAAAGAGCCTGAACTGCTGGCCTAGGTTCCCATCCTTCCTGCCCTTCAGGAAACATACAGGGAGGCAGGCAGAGCTTGGAGCCCATCTTATGCCTTTCTGAATACCTGATCTCAAATGTTTAACATCAGATTATTATGGTGGTGACCTTTGACGTAGCTAGTGATAATGTTGCTGTGATGTGGAGCCAATTTGCCAGCCCCAAACCAGTTTCATAGCTCAGTTTTCTGAGGAGAAGACCCTCTCTCCTGTTTAATTTCTGTTGAACATGGTATTTTTTTCCTACTAGAAAATAAATAATGCTAGAGGTTAGCCATAGGAGCACAGGTCTGGTTACCACATGTGGAGACTAATATGCAGAGTAGGATTGTCATCTACTTGTGAATGGCTTTGAAACATGCAGTCTGAAATACGGTGAGAGTGGAAAATGGAAGAACTATCTGGTGGATAAAGAGTAAAAACTGATTTTTTCTGAGACTGTGCTGTCAGAAAAATGGTGCTGTATACAACCATAAAAGAAAACTGGAGCTTCAAACAGTACATATTCACTCATAGTGAATGTAGCAGTTTGCTGAAGGTAGTTCTTGTTAGGCTTGAAATATTTCAAGATGTTTGTACTACAAATAATTTATGCTGGAAGCTTCCCTTTAAACAGTCTCTATATCTACAAAGGTGATGCAATCTTTTCGAGGCAGATATCTTCCATTGCGATCACATACAGAGAAGGAGGAGGATTGATGTAAAGGTGCCAAATCTATTTTAAAATTGCACATCACCTATTTCTGTTTATGCTACACATATTTGAAAACTGCTTATTGAAGAATCTTGGGATTTTTACCTTAAAATAAATAGTTATGTTGACATTGTCAGCAGCTGCTGAACCTATTAATTAATTAGTAGGAGATTGAATCCACACCTCAGCAATCACCTAGGGAAATGCAATCATCAGTCCTTACTATTTCCTTCTGTAAAAGGTGGTTTAAGAGTTCTGCTTAAATCATTTCTCAGAATCATAGAAAAGAAAGGATGAAGTTGGAAGGGACCTCCTGAGATAATCCCCCTGCTCAGAGCAGGTTCAAATACAGCTGGCTTCTACAGCTAGCATACAGGACTGTGCCCTGTTGGATTTGGAGTGTTTTCAGGATTGGAGACTCCACAAGTTCTCTGGGCAACCAATTCCAATGTTCAATCATCCTCAGAGTACAAAAAAAAAATTCTTTTTCATTATGTTCACATGAAATTGGCCATGCCCCTAGTCCGTTTCCTGGACATGACTGAGAGTTTCTAGCTTCCTTCAACACTGTGAGATACTTATACACGTTGATAAGTTTTTCCTCAGCCTTTTCATTTCCAGGCTGAACATCTTAGCTCTATTAGCCTCTCCTGGTATGACGGATGCTCTGCTCCATTAATCATCTTCACAGCACTGCACTGGATTTGCTCCATGTCTCTCCAGTAGTAGGGAATACAGTGCAAGATCCAGTGCTCCAGAGAGGATCCTAGCAGCATGAAATAGAGGGGCACGATCATGTCCCATGACCTGCTGGCAATACTCTTCCTAATACAGCTCTGGAGGCTGTTGGCCACCTTTGCTACAAGTGCACAATGCTGCCTCATGTTCAGCTCATGAACCTTCAGATTGTTTTATGTTAAGTAGCTTTTCCACTGCCCTTCTGGTGCCTGAGGTTGTTTCTTAATAGTTGTAGGATTTTGCATTTCCCTCTGAACTTCAAGATAGTCCCTGTGGCCAGTTTCTCCAGCCTGTTAAGGCCCCTCTGAATGTCTCTCTGGTGTAGCAATGTCTCCTCCAAATTTTATATCATCTGAAAATGTGCTGAGGGTGCTCTCTGCTTTATTGTCAAATGTTAAGCAGTCCTGGCCCAGTACCTGATGTCTACCCAGGTGTCTGTTGGTACAGTCTCCAAATGGATGTTGTATAATGGATCAGAGCTCTCTGACACTGGGCACTCAGCAGGTTTTCAGTCTATCTCACTGTCCATTTTTTAGCCTACACTTTTTAGCTTGTCTCAGGGTGTTATGTGAGTATCAAAAACTTTACTGTACTGCTCTTCTCCTGTTCACCAAACCTACTCATCTTACTTTGGAGGTCTATCAGGTTGATCAGGCATTATTTCCTCTTCATAAATCAGTGTTGACTGTTCCAAATTCCTTTCTTGTCCTTAATCTGTTTAGAGGATACCATTGTCTTCCCCAGGGTGGAAGTGAGGCTGACTAATGTGTAGTCCCTGGATCCTTGCCTTTTTCAAAGATAGGAAGGACATTTACTTTCTTCCATTTCTGAGAAGCTTTTTTAGTCACCATGACCTTTCAAAGACAGTTGAGGTTGACCTCAATGTGACATGATCCAACTTCCTCAGTACTCCTGAGTTTATTTAGATATTGATCCTTCTTCACCATGGGTGAAGAAGGATCAATATCTAAATTCAGACAGAATTTTCCACTGGTCTTGGTGACCTGGGACACCTGAAGGCAAACCATACCTATAAAAACAAAAGTGAAGAAGACATTGAGCACCTCACTGTTTAGAATTTCCTTTCCAAAACCCATCCTTGCATACTCAATCAGTATCTATATTTCTCCCAAAGCCTGAGAGGGATGATGCTGTCCATGCTTAGGTCCTGCCTGTTCAGCCTAAACTCAGTGCAGCTTCTGCAAAGAGCAGTGAAGTCCTGTGTAAATAAGAATGGTTTCATAAAATTTTTTGCTTCCAAAATGGTGTTTCTGGGGTGTCAGTAGGAGTCTAATTTCTGTTGGAAAACATAAGGAGAATCAACTGTTTCTGCTGGTTGGCTATTTCAGTGTGCTGTATTCACTGTAGACTCTTGCAGTTAGAGCACAGAGCTGTTACAACACCTTTGAATGATCTGTTGGGAGCCTTTTAGATTAATCATGACCTGTGCCACGGGGAAATGGACCAGTGGAATGAGGCAGCACATGGAAGAATCATATGCAGATATATCAGCCTATACCACCTTTTAAAAAAATTGGTATTAAGCCATGAAAAGGAGATTAAAAGTCATCAAGTCACAAAAATGAGTGGGAAAATTTCTATGTCTTTTCCCAAAAGATACAGATTAAGACATTATTAGTGCTGGGGATGCATTCATTGGCTTAGGGAGGCCGGGTTTATAGAGGCCGGTATATATATATTTTTTTAAAAAATTAAGTCTTAAAAGGCACATCAGCCGTTCATCAAGTAGAGCAGCTTTGTACAGTGTAGAGATGGATTACCAAGCAAATCTAAAAGTATTTGTGCCTGGTAAACTTATTCCAAATACCTGACTTAATACTGTTTTTTTTAATTGCAAAATTATGAATTCTTCAATAGGCATGTTTTAAGTGGTGTTTTAAATTGTATTTGAAGTGTGTTATATTTTAGAACTCAGAACAGGATGACTTTGTTAGCTTTCCTTGGTGTTACTGCAACTCTTCTCTAATTTGGTGACAAAGCTTTAAGAGTGGATTTGTTCTGTTACTATATGGGCATATCTGCTAGTGTATGCATACAAGATTACTGCATTTTTGCTGCTTGTCAGATTCTTTTTTTGAGTTTCCACACTTGTTTTGTGCTTCAAGTATTCCTGTGGGCAGCTTTTAATTATGCATGAGATCAAAAAGCAGAGTTTTGCTACTAGTAGTGTTTTGATGTAGTTTTTGTTAACAGGTGGCTGCAAGATTTTGGATTATTTTCTGCCATTTGAATTTCCTGCTAATGAATTTTCCTTGGTTATTGCAAGAATCATGTCCACCTGTTACTAAACAATTCATGTTCAAGCTGCTGAAAATAAACTGGCAGACAAAGCTATTATCTTTGAAAGCTACAATTGAGAAAAACTTTAGCTTAGAGATTCTATATAAATGCAGCCATACATTATTACTAACATTTAGCTTCATTAAAGATGTAACTGAATTTATGGAAAAAAGTGGTGAGTGGTGGATGAGGGTGAGATGACACTCTCTTACCAGAGCTCTTATCAGAAATATCCAAAGTCAAGGAAAAGATATTATTTGGATCTCTGCTTTTTTTTTTTCCTTTTTTTTTTCCATATATGGAAAACTTCCTTCTCAAGGGATGTTGCTAAAACCTATTATTGCAATATTTGTAGTTCAAAATACTGAAATATGACTCAGAGAAGTGATTTTGATAAATAATTGTTATAGATCAGATCTTGTCAGTTTTGTGCTACTTTCTATATAAGCAAAATAATTAACATGCATGGCTATTACTCTTCTCAGCAAATCCAAATTAATTTGTTCATGTGCACTGACCCTAATAATACCAGACCTCAGGTTATTAAAGGCTATTATTATTCCTATTTCAAAGAAAGCTTGTTAAAATCTTCTAATTATGATTTCCCATTTATTAGGAAAAATATTTTATTGGTATTGTAAAAGAATACTTTGTCAAAGTAACCAGAGAGCTTGTTAACTTGGCTGAGTTTGCAAAAATGAAGCGTTTAATACTTGTACCATGACAAGAGAACTGCTTCCATTTACTGTCTTGGTCCCTTGTGTTCAGTTAAAACAACCACAATCATCTTGTGGCCAGGCAGGCTCTGAAGGTAAAGCTGTGACACAAATGTTATTTGAAGCCTACAGAGTTTGAACCAAGGCTTTAAGAACCAAAATTACGTTTGGCAGAGTTCTTAACAATTCTTGGCTACAGAATCCATAAGCTGTGAGAGTATCACAGTCAAAACTTTCTGAGCAACTCAGGAATCTGCCATTTGCTCTGTTACAAATTAATGGTAGCAGATTGGGATTTATAACAATAGCACCAAAAGGCTCAGATTTAGGTATAGGTATGCAAGGTCCTGCACAAAGCTGGAGTAAGAGGTGTGCCCTTCATAGTCTAGCAGGGGAAGCCAATCATGTCCTGGGGTAGATGAGTATAACAACAAACTCTTTGAGCAGAAAGCATATTAGGATTAATATTTCTCTGAAATCTTTAAGGGATTACTGCGGGGTTTAGTGAAGGAACAAACAAAAGAGAGCATGAGAAGTGGAACAAACATAAAAGCAGCACAGGCATGAACTGTCCAAAGCAACAATTATAGGAAGAAGGGACACTTCCCCTTTTTAATTTGTTTTCATAGTCCACTTGTTTGGAGTTTGGTGTCTTGAGAATTCAGGCTCCTGGTTTTGAGCTCCTAAGTTTGAAACTTAGAAGTTAGAGGATACTTCTGTCAGGGAGTATTTTATTTACATTAAGGATCTGACTTCAATTCATGGAAATAAGAGAAAGTTGAGCTACTCTATAGAGTCTGGAAGAGCTTCTGCAAACAAACAGTTCTTAAACATGATTTGCTGCATAAAACATTTTAAAAGATGCCAGTGTGCCATAGGAATTCCTTATGTTCTGAAAGTCAGGCATTTGGAGTCATTGAAGTCTGGCAATTCATCGAGAGTAATTTTCAAAGTTTGTGGGCTATTATAAACTTTTCATTTGGTGCAGGCAAAGAAAAAAAAAGAAAAAAAAAGAAAACAAAACCAAAAACAAAACAAAAACAAAAACAAAAAAAACCACCCAAAAAAAAGTCATCCCAGGACAGAGCCCAAAGCAGCTCAGTTGTGCCTTGCAAGTAGTTGAGGTTCAGCTTGGATGCTGAGCTGCATGCTGCTATTGTCCTGTAGCAGCACTGAGGCCTTGGTGTGACCCAGGAGGGCCCTGGCTGTGGGAAGAGGTGAGTAAGGAGAGATCCTGGAACTACATGTCCAGCTCATTACTGGACTTCGTTGCCATAGCCTTGGGGAATCACTGCCACTCTCCTTCTTTGAGTACTTCCAAGTGCTCTCCATTTCCTTGGCAAGTCTCCTAGCAGCCTGCCCTGTTGAAGTTTGGATATGTGGCACGCTGTGTTCAGAGGTTTCACCCTTCCAACCGTAGCTTAAACATAGATGAAAACACAGAGTTGTCAGTATCCTGTTTAAACAGGCTTAACTTAAACTTTAACAGTAAATATCTAACTGTGCTTTTTATCCTTGGGAGCTGAATCTCGGAAATAAAAACACTTCTGAATTACTCCTGCATTTAATTAATATCTTCTGTGGTTTCCATTTCAGCAGAAAGAGACAGGACCCAGCTGCTAAAAATAATGTAATGGTTTTGCTGAGGATGTTGAAACATGCTTTATAACTTACATCTCTGCTATATAAAGTCACTACCCAGCTTGCAGAGGCTGAGTAATGAGTAGTCTGCATTACAGTCTTGCCTTTCTCAAAAATGACTATGTTACATGTCAACTACTTACTTCAGAAGCTAGAACAGTGTTTGAGCTAGCCTTGATTTATTGAAGTAATTCATAACTAGTGTGTTTACTGTTGCCCTTAGGAAAAGCAGATAGAATCATGAGCAAACTTATGGGAAGAATCTTATAACATCAACTTCTGTGTCTTCTTTAAGCATAGTTACTAGTTTTAACTTAGACTAATGTCAGTATGATAAATTTTCAGTTTGTTGATACAGAACCCTAATAGTGAATTTTGAATAGGTAATTTGTGTTCTGCAGTCCTGTCACTGAACTACAGTTATACAATGTGAAACAAGCATCTTCAGGTAGAATTTCTTTTGATGACTTGAGAGGTTAGCAGGTTAGGACTGCATGAGGTATTTCCTTACAAAGCCATACCAAAATATCAGTCATCTGATTGATAACATTCCTGCTTTCCTTGTGGTTCCAAAACTTTTTAATGCTTTCAGAATATAAGGTCACTTTTAAAATTTAAGCAAGAACTTGTAAGGAGTAGGCTAAAATCAACACAGTCATTTGCACAGTCAGTTTACTATAATTTTCGTGTTGCTCAGGGTGAAAACTATTAAACTTTACCTTCGGAGCTGCTGTATGTAGTAGCTGCTTAGGCACTGTATGTGCATAAGAGCAATATCTCAAATACTGAACTGTGCTCCCATGAACTATCTAATCCAATATCTTGGTGGTGTCACCCAGTCCTTTCAAAACTTGGAAATGATATATAATTTTTTTTTACTTGCCTTGGTTTCAAAGAAATAGTTTCTCAGAACAGAAATTCTAGGAATTTGGACTTCTGCACTGCTTACATGCTTCTGGTTAATGTAGTTTTCTGATGTACTGCTTAGGGCACAATATCTGTATCTGTTCCTGACCAGAGATAAATAGGGAGAAATAACCTCACTCACAGAGTGTGACTGTTCCAGGCAGACAGGCCTAATTTGTACTGTCAAATCTGATATTCCTAGAAAGTTTCTGAAAAACCTCCTTTGACTGCTCCAGAGCAGAGAGTGCTTTTGGTTCCTGTGTTTTGGTTCCTGTGCTCCTCTTGATAAGCCTTAAATAAATCATGAGGTTAGGAGCCATCATCTTTCCAGCTTCTGTCGTGTTGATAAGCTATACAGTAGTTAACTGTGTAACTTCTCCCCCTTCTTAAATACACTGTTCCAGCTTGGCCAGTGGCAGGTCTGTCTTGGAGCTGGCTGGCATTGGCTCTCTTGGATACAGGGGAAGCTTCTGGCAGCTTCTCACTGCAGCCACTGCTGTAGCCTCCCTGCCTTACAAAACCTGGCCTTGCAAACCCAACATAGCGTCTGTGTTCCCTTTGTCTTGCCTGAACATTCTCCATTCATTAGTATCAAGGGCATAAAGTGGTTAAAGTTTATTCTTGAACTCAAAAGAATTTGGAAGACTCTTTACAGAGAACATCAGAAACTACAGCACAGTGTTTCTGGTGAAACCCTTCTCCATGAGGTTTTTTCCTCAAAAAAACCCCAAATAGATTGGAAGATTTTTAGTCAGAAACCTTTAGTCACCTGTGTCTGTGAAGTTACAGTCCAAGTTAAGATTCAGAAAGGACTGTTGCTGGGAAGAGAAACAATGCTGCATATTCCTCAGTACTGATAAAAATCTAGCAAATAATTAATTATTGTCATTTCTGTTGTTATCATAATTAATAATTTCAGCAACTTCAACTAGCTATGTTCCAGTAAAAGCCAAGTCTTAATACTTAGTGTTAAGAGGAAGTTCAAAACAGAAAAAGAAAACATAATTTGCAATCTCAGAAACTGTGTTCAGCTAACCCTTGGAGAATGTGCCTTTCCTGCAAGGAATGCTCCATGTTAACAGTGTTCCAAATGTTAATTAAGGCTACAGAAAAATTGATGTGCAGCCAGTGAATGGGTTGCAAAGTTGAAATAAATGGTATAGATAAGCTGTTTGTGAGATTCTGAAACTCATCGTGCTTGTGTACAAAACAACTTCCTGCTCTTCCTTTTCTCCAAATATTTTCCTTGGAAGTGTATAATAATATGAAGTTAGTGACTGGTGCTGGTGCTATACCAAAGTAGTATTTCAAGTATCTGTAAAAATCAAACATCCTTAGAGGGCAGCAGAAATGTATTTGGGCTATTATTCTTCTGCAAAAAACACCTGTGGTCTACATTGTCAGATCTGTCTGAAAGAAGGACTTCAATCACAGTATCACAAAAACATAGAATGCTTAGATTAGGATGAACCTTTAAGACCATCTAGTTCCAGGCCCCCTGCCATTGGCAGAGATGCTGTTTCCTGTACCAGGTTGCTCTGAGCTCTGTCCAATCTGGCCTTGAACACGTCCAGGAATGGGCATTCACAACTTCTTTGGGCAACCTCTTCTAGAGCCTCACCACCCTCATAGTAAATAACTTCTTCCTAACATCTGATTTACTCTCAGTTTTCAAGCCATTCCCTTTTCCTGTCACTACATGCCCTTTGTAAATAGTCTTGTCCAATCCCTCCAGCTACTGAAAGGCCACAATTAGGTTACCCTGAAGTCTTCTATTTTCCTGGCTGAACGATTCCAATTCTGACAACCTTTACTCATAAGAGAAGTGCTTCATCCCTCTAATCATCTTGTTGGATCTCCTCTGGACTCTCCCCAGCAGGTCCATGTCCTCCCTGTGGCGGGGACCCCAGAGCTGAATGCAGCACTGCAGGTGGGGTCTCTCCAGAATTGGAGTAGAGTGGCAGAGCAGGGGCAGAATCACCTCCCTTGGCTGTCTAATCATGTCTCTTTTGATGCAGCCCTGGATGTGTTTGGCTTTCTGGGCCATGTCCAGCTTTGGCTTTCTGGCTCATGTCCAGCCTCTCCTCCCCGGCACCCCCGAGTCCTTCCCAGCAGGGCTGCTCTCCATCTGTTCATCCCAGCCTGGGCTGATTCCAGGGTTTGCCCCGATCCAGGTGCAGCACCAGCACTTGGCCTTGTCAAACCTCATGAGATCCCCATGGGCCCAGTTCTCAGGCCTGTCCAGGTCCCTCTGGATGGCATCCTGTGCTTCAGGTGTGTCACCTGCAGCACCCAGCTCAGTGTCATCTGCAAATGTGCTGAGGGTGCACTCGATCCCTTCAGCCCTGTCACTAATGAAGGCATTAAATAACATCAACCCCAATATGGACAATTACTATCAGGGAGTGTCCTTGTAACTTCTGTGACCTACCTGTGCTATCAAATAAAGCAGGTGGGAGAAAGGGCAAGGGATAGATGGTAGAAGCACTTTCTCCCCATTTTACAGGTTTGGAATTAAGCCACATGAGGAAAATTTAATAGGTGACAAAGTTTGCATAAGAAGACAGTAGCAGAACTCCAGGTTTGATGTAGTTCAATGTTTCATCTCATTTCTTCTCCCCTTGCCTCTCTGCTAAATATGTCAGTAGCTGAGAGAAAACGTGGAGGGGTTTATAGCAGATTGTCTGTCAGTGGGAAGTATAGTGAATTTGTAAAACCTAAAAAACCCTTTGACCTTCAAGGAGTACATATTCAAAAATGGCTATCTCATTATATAGAAAAGAAGGTTTAAAGCTTGTCTTTGAGCATAAGCAAATGAGATCTGCAGCAAGCAAAGAGAAAAGCCAGGGTTCTGCAGATCAGGTACTTTTACTTGGCTGCAAGTGTTTGAAAGGGAGGTCGTTCTCCCCATTCTCACCTGATTTTTTTCTCAGATGAAAAATAAGCTCAAAAATAGCAGTGAGACAAGTACTGGTGACTTTAGAAGCTTGGAATGTTTAGTTACTTTACTTTGCTTTACATTTTTATTTACAATTATTCACAAAGAAAATCTTTGACAGAATTTAAACAAAAATACTGAATTTAATGTGCATTCTGGATTTAGGCATGAACCCTACTTACCTCATTTATAACTAAAGATGCCTCGCTGCTTCATTCTTCTGTGTCTTTTTCTCCATTTTTCTTGCCTGAAACAGTTTCTTGGATGCATATAATTTCTGTCCTTCTTCAGTTTCATCAGTTTTAAATCACAAAAGATTTCTTTTCTTTGCTGAAGAGTCACGTACTGGTACTTATGTTTTTCTCTTTATATCTTTCTTTAGCTTGTTGCAAAGCTACAATCCTATATGTAGCAGCTTAAGAAAAAAAAGGGGAGAAAGAAACCAGGGAAGAGAGAATACTACAAAAGAGCTCTAAGGAGACAGGATTTTCTTGTTATTTGTAAAAAACATCAAAATGCATCCACTACTTAGATATTATTTGCTATGGGGAAAAAAAGTCCTTTATTGAACATGAAATCTAAAGTTTCAGCTACATTCTTAAAATACAGTGGGCTATAAATAGTATGTGAATAGTGCAGCTGGGCAGCATTATAATAGAATTTTCTTCTGTTATATAAGGGAGATACGGATGACCTTCATCACTCACTGTAAGCTGTCTCATGAATTATGAGTCATTCAACTATTAGCGGAATTAAAATCTATAACACTGCCAATCATTGTCCTGTATCCCTATGGAGCTCTTCCTTTTGCTGTCAACATGAGGATGTCTGCAGTCTCTGCACATATCAAGCCAATGATATGTTTACAGCCCAAGCAAAGGAATAGTGATTTCGTTTCAAGCTGCTTCTACAGCTTTTTCATCTTTATATTGAGAATATTTATTGTTTTCTTGATGAGTTGTTGTCAACTGTAGCATGAAAGAATGATGTGTGTGGTTTTTTTTTTGGTGCTTCGGCAATTTTGTACAATCTCTACGTGGTTTGACAGTTCAGCAGTAGCAGTGCAAATTAGTTGTCTATGGACTAAGAGTCCAATAAGAAGTCCCTGGTAAGAAAATGTAGGTAAGAATGTTTTAAATTTTAGCACGCATATACTATGTGCAATACCCTGACCAAAGAGTAGAGGACAATAGCAGGAGGCCAGGCTCAAGTCAGGGTGTAAAACACAATTCCTAGTTCCTCAAACTGTGTTTAAGTTGCTTTGAGGCCTATTTTGTTTTCCATAAATTGCCTCTGAACTAAATGCTTGCATATTTACTGTAATTCTTAACAGAGCTGGTCTGAAACAACCTTTTACAAGGCTAAGAATGTGCTTAGTTGTGTCAGTCTTTCATATGTATAAACATTCTAACTCATGGTTAGGACTGACTTCACTCCTCACTTGGGGAAACCCAAGAGCTTCCGTCAGCCCACTGTGCAAGTGAAGGCTTCCTTCACACACACTATAAAACAGGTGACATTGGGCAAAACTAGCTCTCCTCTTTTCAAATTAGTTTGCTTTTGTTTAGAATTCAGCTGCCCTTATCTATCTTTAGTGGCTAGCCCTAGTGTGTTAGTCCTGTTTCTCATGTGCAGATGGAGCAATGTAACTTTCAGATGCTAGCAGGTATCTAAAACGGGTATGTCAATGTATTTCAAGATAGCAAAGTGTTTTTGCTATCTTGGAGAGAATAAGTACTATTCTTTTTCAAGATAGGGCTAATGAGGAAACAGAAGCATGTGTTACATTAAGATGAGATGCTGTACTGAGAATGATGAACACAGTGAAAGCAAAACCACTTCTTTGTCAACAGCTACAAATAGAGGTCCAATCTCTCTTAATTAGTCTTCCTAATGAGGGTTGACACAATCAGTGTCACACAACAGAGCTGAAAAATATTTTGTGTTATTTATGAATGCACCTAGTTCATCATGGCCAGTTAGGTGCTCTGAATTTCAATTGCTACAAATATCACTTCCTTTGATGATATTGGGTGTGCAATGGGAGGCATAGTTTCAATTATTGGTGTGATCTATGATTGATCAATTTTTGACAACAAAGAGTTGTTAGCAGGGCCACATGGTGAAGCAGTCAGTGGAAAATTTCCTTTGATAACATTTCTATCTAATTTTGGAGCACCGCCACTGCCACACATGAAATACCAACACAATTGAGTTTCTTTTTGCTGGCATTTAGCAGGACCTATGGGGGTGTGCAGAAATCAATGGGGGATCAGGAGTCTGGAAAATTGCATACTTGAAGAATTAATGAACTATAATTCTGTATTACATTCTCAATCACATTTTGCTTCCTTTTCATTAATGTAACTAAATTAGTTTTCCGTGGACAGGGTACTTTATAAACTGCAATCATGGTCTTGCTGGGATTAAAAAAAAAAAAAAAAAAAAAAAAAGACCTGTTATAATAGTAGCTATTTTTTCCATGCAACATGACAGTTGGAAATTTTTAGTGAAGAACATATCATCTGCAGCACTGACTCCACACGTCAAAGCAATTATAAGATGACTTAACAAGAAGTTCTACTAGATCTGGGAGGTGTTGAGACAGAAACAGCAACTCCAAAGGCATTCTAAATACTTTTTTCTTTTTTTTTCTTTTTTCTTTTTTTCTTTTTTCTTTTTTTTTTCTTTTTTTTTCCTTTTTTTTTCCCCCAAAATGGGCCCAATGCATTATCCAGGGGAGCAGGGAGATGAAGGGCCATGGTCTTCACTCTTCTTTCTAGTGCTGTGTAGAAAAAGTTCTTTTGCTCATGGAACTGTGTTATGGTAGGATAGAATTGTGGGTGACTCCTCTCCTTGCTGTGTTCCATGGGCCATCTGTAATCTTGCCCTTTATGATTAAAACTTGTAACTGAATAAAATGTTGGGATGAAATTGTAATTAAAATCAAGAATATTTGATGGTTTAATGACAACTTTGGTGTGAGAACTCATAAAGTGAAAAGAATGCCCTAATACCCAAGATACATCATATCTTTAAAGAGTTCCTCAAAGATGGAAAATCAGAGTGAGACTGTAAAAAAAATCAGGCTCTAGGACTGCGATTGACAAAGGCAGAAAGTTTTTTTTGAGTCAGGCACAGCAGAAGCTGATCAAACTTTACAAATAGGTTTAAGAGTCATTCCAAACAACTTAGATTTTCTGGTATAACTGATATCTTCCTGGAGTATTTCAGCATTCTTAGCTACTATATTCTTGAGGGGTTTATTCCTCTTTATGATATTTATATGCATATGGTATATGAGAATGCAGTGGATGGAAATCTGAAAAGCTGATCTTTTGTTTTCACACCAAGATAGCTCCAGTATATTGAACTACTTTCAAAATCTTATATTTCTCCACCTTGACCTGTTTTTTGCATAAGATCTCAAACCAAAGGTCTGGTTGAACAGGAGAGTCTTCTCAAGTATCATCATGTCAGAAATTCGTTGTCACATGAAAACCAACACAAACACTTTTTGCTTCTTAAATGCAAGAGATGAGACTCCAGGATTTGCAGTAGAGATGAACCCTTTTCAAGGCTAGTCCAGAAAACTGAGTCATTAATAGCAAATATTTCACATAGTACAGTGACCTTTCATTTAGTCCTACTGAATAAGGCCTTTTCCTCCTTCCATATTTATGTAGTAAAATTAGATAACCCAGACATCATATTAATCCTACTGTATATTCTGTTATCTGAGTACAAATCTGAATAGTTGAAACATGACCTTTTACATACAAGCCAGACATAATATCTTTGAAATTGCATTGACATATGCAAAGGCATATCAGAGTCCAGCTGTTACAAATGTACACTTGAAAAAAACCCAAACATTGAAGAGTATCTGTTAAGCAGCTTCAAAGTCTCCTAAACCACTTTTTCAGTGATTTGTTGCTGAAATTCTTTTTTTTTTCATTTGTTTGCAATTTATTTCTACTGTATATGGGTTTGGGATGTGGATGGCTTAGGAGGTTAGCATTAGACTGGAAAGGCTGTTGCTGCTGCAATGAGATCTCAAATTTGGCCTGAGTCAGGAGTGACTGAACATTTTGGAAGATGTTGTCTGCTCATAATCTCTGTAACCATATCCAGTAATAAATCCCAATTTGCACTGGGTCAGATTATTGCAGTTGGGAGTCTCTATTAATTGGCAGTTTTAGCTCGCCAGCTAGTCTTAGCTAGATTCTTTGTTGCAGAAAAACTTCCAGTGTGGAGACAACTATGTTAAGTATTCACAGCTCCCAATCTGTGGTGTTGACTTCTTGACAAGCAAGGACTTTGGTTTGTATTGACCTGGATAAGGCAGTTTATGGCAGAAAATATTTATAGACTGTGTTGTGCTCTGTGTCTGTAAGTTTTTGAATGCAGGCTTTTCTAAGAGAAGGATTGGTGATTAACATTTAATTCTTGAAGTGAGCAATATAAAATGGTAACTACACCCCTCCCTCACACCATGGTTCTTTGTTGAGTGCAGCTTGACTACATTAGAGCTTGGTCCTGTTGCTGAATGAAAGAGAACTGTTATCTTTCTAATTAGCAATCTTATACCACTTTCAGTCTTCAAAAAGACTTATTATACAGAAATTCTCAAATAATATGAATCAGAGGGTTATTTCGCCTTTTCTTCTTTTTTGTACCAGTGGATAAATTGCTAATGATCTTATTTTACTCTTCAGGGAGCAGAGTTTTCTCAGTGTTCCCAAGAGAAAAGGGTATAATAGTTAAAACTGTTGCTACGGTTAAGGAAATGAGTGATCCTGAGGTATGAGGAAGGTATTTGGGAGAGCAAGGCTTTTTCATGTCAGGGGGAGCTAGGCATATACAGCTCTTACTTTCAGAGTGCCTCTGATTGTGTGTCTACTTTATTAGAGTGAGGTCTCTGCAAAAAAATTTAAAAATTTTGAGTTGAAAAATGGGTAACAAAATATGGAAATAAGAAGGCTGACTGGTGGGAATACAAAGTGGGAATACAAAGCCTTTTGCTAACTTTATTTTACAGAGTAATATTTCATCTTCCATGCTTTTCTGGTACAGCATCAAACAGGACTTCATTATCACTGTTAATATTCCATATAGCCCACTGATACACCATAGCCACTGGCCAAGCAAAACTTTAATCAGTTTTTCTTCTCTTGTCAGCTCATACCTCTGACTGAGCAGCTGCGAGATGATTCATCCAAGAAGGTTTCACCATAGGACAGGGGAAAACTATTTCTGTCTGCTTTTCCCATGCTAATAAGATAATTTCAGTTGTAGATACTTTTGCAGCACTTCCTGAGCTGTGCTGTGCCTATTTGAAAACAGAAATCTTTTTATCCAAATATCAAGAAATTTTTCCATGAAATCAGTGCTTTTGCTTTGTAAGACACATTTCTGCTGCGGTTTCTTGTTTAACAGAGTTGCAACAGTCATATTTTGTCCCATTACAGAGCATGTTTCTAGTAGAATTAATAATCAGCATTAGCTGTGAGAATTAAAACAAAATACTGTGCCTAGAGAACATCTATATTCCGAAACCCACTGGCATGTGCTTAAGTTATCATTTACCTAAAAAGTTAGTGGTGAGAAATGTTTTAGATTTCTTTTCTTTGCTGTGAAATCCTGAAAGGAGTAATGACTTAATTCAGCATGGATGCAGCAATGGTTCCAATGCAATGGCAAATGCAATGTTCCTGTGCAATCTGTTGGGAGTAAGACATTCTTCAAGACCTGCAGCGTGCCTCTGTACATGCTTATGATGCTTATGATGGGAGGCTTTCTTATGTAACTCCACTCCAACTTTGCATGCAGTCATAACAAAACCAGAAGAACGTATTTCTTTGTTTATTGACATTGGATAAAGCATTTCATCCCAAATAATACTTCTGGTGTTACAGATTCATCAGCTAGTTTGCAAATAAGCACAGAGAAGCTGCTTTTTTACCGATACTGATGTGACATTCATGGCTTGTTTTTCCTGAATAATCAATGAGTTCATCAGAATGTGCTCCACTTGTGCCTGTGACACTGCACTTACACTTATAAGGCTTATAGATTCACAAATAAATTTTTTGGAAGAGAGGAACACAGTCTTTCTTTAATTCATATCTGTTACTTTGACCTAAATAACACTCATTTCTCCAGCTCGTCACCAGTAAACACATTTCACTTTCCCAAAGAAGTATATGCCATCCAGTGTCTTAATGCAGTGTTATTAAGTAGCCAGCGTGAAGATTAACATCAAGTCTTACAACAGCTCTTCTCTTTCAGCCTCTGAGTGGACAGGCACTATTGGTTCTCTGGGTCTGTAGCTTTAGCCAACCCTAACAAGTTGTGTTGTACTGAGCAGGTGATCCCAAGCGTTTAGCACGGTCACTTCTGTTCTGCCTGGCAAGCTGTCTGCCAGGCAGCGTGTTCCCCAGTGGCAAGGGAACTTCCAGATTGCAGCCCTTTCTTCTTTTCTTTTCCTTTTTCGTGAGTAATCTCTGGCTTTCTGAGCGAGTAGCAGTAGATAAGGCACAGACAGCAAGCCAACCTTTTCTCACTACTGTAACATAATTTTCATTGATCTTCCTCTGATCTCTCAAACACCTCTGAGGTCCCACTGGCTCCTGGCTGCTCACAAGAAAAAGGCCAGAGTTTATACTGATTTAGAAAGAAACACACAGAGCAGTGGAAGATTGTAAAGGCTTGGCATTTCTCAGTCTTGCAGCACAGCTACTCAGATGATTATCTTGGAATTCATAGTGGAATTGAAAATTCTGTTTTAAACCAATAGAGACTTATGACTATATTTGTGGTGCACAAAGCAGCAAAATATACACTTGCTGCAATATTGCAGCAGGAGTATTGGTAATTTTTATCATCATAAATACTGATAATGTACATCAGGGTGTTTGTTCAGAGATGCTTTTGACAGAAAATCAGACTGATGCATCATAGTGAAATTTTCTAATGCGATTTTGTCAAGGATCTGTAAAGCTTTTAAAAACCAATACACTCATGATACAGTTGTACAGTTATTCCAAAGAAATTTTTATTTGGCATGTAAATAAATTCTTTGGCATGTAAATAAAATACCCAGAGCACATGCCATATACCCCCTTTCATGTAGAGGAAAAACACAACTCAAAATCAAATGTGAGTGACTGTGCTATACCTTGTAGTTTATGCAGGTGTTCCCCACACACTAATATTTTTATTACCTTCAAATGTGGAACAAAGTGTTTTCAATGGATGAGGAAGTCTCAGGGTTTTATAAAGTTTGTGTTTGAATAGGTTTCACAAAATAATTGATAAGACTATGTCTATCTAGCACACACTATTATTCTCAGAAAAGAGATTCATTACTTTATTGTAGCTCACAGGTTATTTTCTTAGCAAGTTTACACTTCCTCCTATGAAAATTTATGTAAATGGTAGGTAACAGGGACTTTGGGCAGAATTTTGACATATTTCACATATATCTCAGTGGTCACATCACACCTCTCCTTTATATCTGCATCTTAGATGATACCTGAGGATACTAGGTCAACTGCTGATGTACTTTAAGACTTTGAGTCTTAATTTGTTACTTCAGTTCTTAGTTTTAAAGATTCAGCCTTTAAAGCAAGGTTGAATCCTGGCTTTAGCGAGAGTGGCCAGAGCACTGAGAGTTTATTCATTGTTTAAACTCATGGTGGAGGATGATGAGAGCTTTTTGTTTCTTAAGGCAGTTTGCACATGTTGTGGCTCCCTTTGTGTTGGTTGTATAGGCACCTCTAAGTCAGCTTGATGTTTAGATAGGTAAGCTACTTCTGGCATAAAATGCAGTGATAAGGCAGTGCATCTGATGGGGAACAACTCAGTTCCACTCCTGTTTGACTCCATACTCCTGGTATTCCCTAACTGTTAACAGCACTCCTATTCTGGGACCTGTTCTTTAGTACAGCTTTCTGTGCACCTGAAGGCACTGGACATGAACACATCACAAAGTTCTCTACATCTCTGTAAGTCCGTGAGTTCGGACTTTAGAACATTGGTAGATTTTGGATCTAATGCGTGTATCAAAAAAAGCCCATTGTGTGATAAATTGTTATTGTAAAGTTTAGCCAGTGGAAGTTGTTCATTAAAGAGACACACTTCCCAAAGGAATTCCCAGGAGAAGGAGAATGTGTTGTGTTTCACCTTCATGATTTAAGCATTTGTTTGGAAACCCAGTTGTTTTCTTTGATGATTAGAGAGGAGCCTGCAGTCAGTTATGTTGAGATTCAGAGGTGCTGGTTTAAATCAACAGGAATTCCACAGGATAGAAAGCCCTTCTAACCTAAAATTGGTGTCACCAAAAGCAGAAGCAAGGACCAGAGTAAATATTTAATGTTTTTATATACCCCTAGGAAAAAAAAAAATCAGGCAGCCTGCACCACTCAAAGGGTTAACATCTTATTATATGAACTGGGACCTAATTCTTTTCTTCATATCATGGGCAGTTTAAACAGATGTCAGATTACCTGTCATGTATTGTGACAAAATGAGTTGTTAGTATGTAGGTAGTAAACTGGGATTAGCAGTACCTCTGCTGCTGTTTGGCCCAAAGTCATTAGCCAAGTACTTTTATGGAAACAATTCAAAGCTTCACTGCAGTTAATTCTGCAAATTCAAGTGTCAGTAATGAAAATAATTCTATGAAACCCGGGAAGATCGGGGATATTGTTCTTTCCTTGGCTGACTATGGCAGTTTCCTCGCTGTGACTTTTCCCCTGTTCTGTTGTTCTAACACGCAGACATCGATGAGTGCTCGGATGGCTTTGTGCAGTGCGACAGCCGCGCTAACTGCGTCAACCTGCCCGGCTGGTACCACTGCGAGTGCAGAGATGGATACCATGACAATGGGATGTTTTCACCAGGCGGAGAGTCCTGTGAAGGTCAGTGTCTGAAAAAGGTGGGGTACTGTTACGGTTCACATGCAAGTGTCCAGAAATTGTCTCGTGTTTCAGATTGTTCTGGTCAAGCATTGTCATGGAAACTGCAGTGAAATTTAAACCTTGACCCAAAAGAATTATAGTCTAAATAAGCATCATCATCAAAGGCAAAAGAATATAAAGTAGGAATATTCTTATAATGTGGAGCATTAGTGGAGCATTTCTGTGTTTTACTCACATAATATGTGAAGTCAGACACGGTGATTAAAATGCAGTTTCTCTGGCCCTACATCTGCTTCTGTGCTTGTCCCTTGCATAAGTGATTTCCCATGGGTTCATAGCGTGCACTGTAATCTGTCACTCCACAGTAATCTGTTTATATGTCAAATTCTTTGTATATAGAAATGGGCCTCAATCCAGACCTCATTTCCTCCACTTTGTTTTCCTCGTACACTGAAATAGTTCATGGTAAAAATATTTCCCATTGCAAAAAATAATTATCCATCTCTGAGAACCTTACCTATACCTTGGTTAATACTGTGTTATTTCTCCTGTGCAATGGCTAACTGCTTCTAGAAGGCTGCAATTTGCAGACCTACATTACAAACTAAGAAGCTCAGTGGACGTAGGGCTGGTGTGTAGGGGACAAGAGAGTAACAAAGGGGACAAGGAGATGGAAGGGTTTTCTGTGTTCATGAATGATGTTAGAGAGAACAGCAGATTAGTAAGAACACAATTATTTTCAGATGCAGATCTCTTAGTATGCAACATTATTCAGCTCTTAAGGTATTTCATGCTGCTGCTCTCAAATAACAGAACAAACCTGTCTTTTTTTTTTTTTTTGCCATGGACTTCTCAGGGCAAAATTATCAACCTTTCTCCCTTCCTTCTCTGAGCACTGAAATATTCAGTGCTCACAGTGTAAGTTTTCTTATTGCTGTTTAAACTCACATTGGTGGGCTGCATCACTCCCAAAAGGAAGCAATTGAATTAATTTCTCTAAGGCAGACACACAGACAGTTCTCCAGGAGTGAGAATGACCTTTCTGGTATACCCATCATCAATACTTTATTTCAACACATTTTCATCACAGCTGAAAGCCTGTATTCCCAGGAGGAATCAGCAATTTAAGGCAACCACTGCTTTCATAAGTCGAGCTTTCTTTGTCAAGAACTAACTAAATGTCAGTGTTAGCTGGCCAGGAGTTAGGACAGGAAGGTGCAAAGAATAAGCTGTGATTCTTCTGATTATAACATTGCACTTCTGTCACTCATGGCATAGGAAATAAATACTCCAGCCAGGCGTTTATGGAAATATTCTCAATATCCCAAGTTTTATGTTCAGTGTCAGTATAACACTTATCTCATGGGTTAGTGGTTTGGCACATGCTGTCTCAAGAGAGGTACGTGATACAAAGTGACTGTGTTAAGATGTGTGCAAACAACAATCAATTAAGCATCAATTTCTAAACAAATGAAAAGCCAAGGGAAAAGAAATATGGGAATTGCTACATGTATACAAAAGCAGCAATTATTAGACTGTTTTGACCTTTTCTACAAAGAGCCAGCAGCTCTTTATTAAACGTACACAGAGGATAGCAAGTAATTAGAATTAAATCACAGATGCCAGGAAACTATCTTCATTGCTGATAATGACTAACAGTAGAACACTTTCAGTTTGATTGATTGCAGCTCCAAACATTGGAATCCTGAGCAACTTGAGATCACAGAATCATAGAATGGCTTGGATTGGAAGGTACCTTAAAGATCATGAAGTTCCAACCCCCCTGGGTGGGGACAAAATGTACCCAAGACCAGGTTGCTCAGGACCCCATCCAGCCTGGCCTGGATGGGGAGGAAGGTTAGATATCTGATTAGTTTTACCACATCACTTTTTATTGGGTTGGAGCTTGGGACATGTTGTCTCAGATAAAAATAAAACCAGAAAGGGTGTGAAGAGACAACCAAAAATCCACTGCAGTGTGGGAAGTTGAACTTGCAGTAGCACAACAGAGTAGTGCAGAAGCAATCGTCTTCTCCACTGTCAGATTTTTCCACTGTAAGAGATTTCCCTACTGGGTTTAAAGACAAGAAAACAGTTTGCTTTTGATAGTTTTCAGTACCATCTGGTTAAATGTGATCAGATTGAGCTGTTGGTGACTGGTCTTTTAGATAATCACTTTAATGGGGCAGCAGCTTCTAGGCTATACTAATCTCAAATTTCAAATTGCAGTTCTCCAGTTCTCACTTTCAACTCTATTCAGGACCAACATGCTCTGAAACTTTCTTCTTGTGCAAGTGCTTTAGCTTGCAGAGCTGTAGAAGGAAAGTGCAAACTACCTTGAAATAGTGTTTTATGTAGAGTGCATAATAGGCTTGACTTGGCTCATCTTGTGTAAGTCTTAGTTGCTTTAATGCAAGTTTCTTCTTCTAGAGGAAAAAACCTGTAAAAGCCAAGGAAGTGTTGATTTAAATTTTCTTTCTTGATTGTTCTACATCATCTTCCTCAAATCTGGGTCTGTTTGTTTCCCCTGGACATGGACTGATAATACTACACAGAGTGTTTCAGTGATCGGTATAATCAGTTCTTTGTTTCCTTCAGCAGAGCCTCCGATTTTAAAAATCCACGTGGAAGCACCTTTTAAAATCACAGATCCACAGGAGCATTTCCTTAAAAGCCTTACTTTACCAGAATTCCAAAATTGCACCTACCCCTTTTAGGACATCATACTAAACATTCCTACCTAGAGCTGGGCTCCTTGCTAGCACTGGATTTTGTCAGTGCTTGATAATGAAATAATAGTTACGAATTGAATTGCCTGTTTTACACATCTATTGACCTTGGCTACTCCTGCTTCTTAGCAGGAGCTAGCCACTGAGAATATTGAGAATTTTGACTAATATACTTGAATGCAAAAATTCATAATCCCATTTTATTGTACCTATGGGCAATGGAAGACCTAGAGATCCCTTTGCTAATAGTTTTGATTCACAATATACCTCTAGGTAGACCTATGGTGTCTATTAAAATTACTGCAGAAATTATGGGAAATGCAGCTGTAGGGCTTCAACCCCTTAGCAGCACTTGCTGTTTTTCCCTTGGAAATAGAATTGTGTTATGCCTCATGGTATTTCCAGGAAAGTGAAATATCAGCCATGTAGTCCTTGGGATTGTAAGGCTTTGGGAAGTCTTAAATTTTATATATGTAGATACAGGATCCAGTATGGTATATTACCTGGTATCTTTCTCTTTGCATCCGACAGCTGTTCTTTATAGTTTCTTTGAACAGTCTTATTGGTACTGAAGGTTGTCTCTTATGTACCATTTCATAAAGAGAGCTGGGCTAAGGGAGTAGATATTGCATCCTAAGGCTTCATTGCAGTAAAAAAACTGGAACAACTGAGAGCAAAATCCTAAAATAAGAAAGTTCAGGCCCTATTAATGTTTGCCCTGCAGTTCTGTGGAGCATCATGATTCCTTTGAATTTGTCCTTTGCAATGTCTAAAATCTTCCATAATCAGTTGAAGAGGGAGGCTATTTTGGTTCATACCAGAATAGTGCAGGTTATGCCTCATCAGTTGTGGACATTTGGCACACATCCTTATCCAAAGAAAGTTTCTCTAATTAAGGCAGCCCCTTAGGACTTACCAAGAGTATCTGTCAGGTACCAGCTGTTGTTAGTATAGAACATGAGATCAATGTACCTTCACTCTCAGCAGGTACTACATGCTTTAAATGAGACACATGCAAATGAAAGGTTTGGACAGATCAATCCAGAGTGCCCAATTCTTAGAAGAATCTTTTTTGGTTGTAAGGGTTTATCCATATGTGAACTCCCATTTGGGTTTTCTGTTCTGAAGTATATTGTATTTTTTTTATCCCATCCTGCTTCCAGAATTAGAATCACTTACTTCTCAGTGTGACAGAGCAGCCTGCTTAACAGCACAGAGGCTGAGGCTTGACTTAAGTCAGTTTTCAACCATCCAGGATAATGAGGGATGGAGGCACATTACAAGCCTCAGTGTGCTCCCCTGCCTCACTGGCTGAGCAAAGTCCAAAACGGTCACTCCAGCATCCATGTCTCTGGATCTGGAAGGCAGAGGAATTGCTGGCTGTCAGGATGTCTCAATTTATCTCATGCTGCATCCAGTATTTTAACTAGTACATGAGATTTCTTGACGTTGAAATCCACTGTCAGTTTGGAGTCCTACACTTAAGTTTATCAGAAGCTTTGTTTTTGATAGCACTTAAGAGAAACAGGAAATAAAAATCACTACTCTTCAGCAGGAGACGTTACTAGCAGTCACAAAGCTCCATCAAAATCCTTTTGCTTTTATTCATATTAATTAAAGGTCAGCAAATAAAGCAACTTCTTTCTTTTTTCCATTTATCCCAAATAGAGCTATTGGCATTAAGGCTTCAGTATTGAATTTGGGAACTTAACATATGCACCACAAAACAGAAGGCAGTTATGGGGACACATTCGTATTTCAATATTCTGGAGTGTGGGAAGAATACAAAATTTTTAGAGCTTCTAGTCTTTTATAAAATCACTGATGAAACAGAAGCTTGACCACTATATTTTATAAGACAGCAATTTGAACACATTTACTGTATAGGGAAACAACATTTCTGTCAAGCTGATGTTACCAACATCTGAAGTCTCAGCTCGTCATCTTCCACATCTGGTAAGAACTCTCACAGGTGGCTTACATGAACTCACAAATAAATTATTCACAATTCCCTTGCTCTTTGAAGAATGATTACACCAGTCAATAGATCTGCTCAGGACAGAAAAGAACAGAAATAGATCTTTCTGCTCAGATGAGCTTGGGTTCCCTAGCAAACGCACTCCTTCCTTTTTTGCCTTAAGCAAAAATACTCAGGTATCCTGGTACTTTCACCTTGCTGAGCAAATGCTATTCCTCAGAGCAAGGGTAACTGAGAAACTTCAGTTGCATCAGAGCAAAGGAACTGTCCACCCTCCCAAGCCATCTCTTCCATTTCTCGGTGATACAAATGTTCACCTTTTCTTTACAAAAATGAGAGTCTAACCAATATCAGAATGATTCTGGTCTCAGGCAGACCCTTCAGGGCTTTGTGAGAGTCTTGTGCATGTGGGTATGGATAGTTCATCAGAGGACAGATAGCTGCAACTTCCTATCACCTGTATCACACTGAGTCTCTGAGCCTTTTGTCACTTCCTAGCAAGGTGTGCACAGGGGTTTTTTTGTTTTCTAGTTGTGCCTTGTTTATATCCCTTGTGAGTTTATGATGAATTTTTGCATCTGCCATTTATAAGGTTTTTATCTATATAATTCAGCTATTTTTTAGAGCTATCTGCAGTAGTTCCAAGATCTTTTCCCAGAATACATCCAAAGGACTGATGTGATTTTTGAACAGTCATTTCCCCATACACTTTTCAATTGAATCTCATCTGACATACTATTGTTTGCTCAGTCAATATCACAAAATACTTCTATAATTCACTTTTAATATTTGGGTCTAATACTTTATTATCAGCAGTGTTACTCGTTGCACTGTTCATCCATTTCTCCAGGAAATAAGTATATTGGTATATACATATATACCTATATATATATATCTCTATGTATATTAGGCAGCACACATTCTGGCACAGATTCTTGGCAAACTTCCTTGGCACAGATCTCCATTGTGATAACCTGACCATTTTTTGCTGCCTTGTATGACAAAATAATTATCCCTTTTTAAATAAGTAATTATTTAATATTAATATTAATTGATATTGAATATAATTAATATTAATCTTTGACTCAATGACCACTTTTCTTCCATGGCGCATAGTTACTTTAAGAGCATGTTTTGTGCAAGGAAGGTAATGAATAGAATATTACAGTATATGAAATGTATCTCTCTTTAAAATATTTTACTATAGTATATAGTAAATTTTGAATCTGTGACACGGTATCTTTAAACAATCATCTTTCTATCTGAAAATGTTATCCTTTAGTTGCTAGCTTTAATTAATATTTAAAACTTCATCATTTTGATGTAATAGCCTCTTTGAATCTAGACACTACCACAGAGGTGGGGTTGGTGTTTTGTTTTTTTTTTTTTTTTTTGCAGCCTTTTAACTTCCTTGACGGATATTGAACTTGTGGTCACTGTTGGTCACCAATGTGGAGTAGTTGCTTGGTCAGGACATTCTGAATCAGAGTCTGCTTGCTGCTCAGGGCCAAGTGAAATGGTGCTTTGTCCCTCTGGGTTTCTTTGACTACTTCTTCCAAGAAACAGTCAGTAAATCTCTTAAATACAACCCTGGGTTGCAACCTGGAGCAAGTAAAATTCCCATTTTTATGAAATTTTCTATCTCTGCAGTCTCACAATACTGCAAATGGAGTTTAGTTGTTCTAGGTACAGTGACCATATTGTATGGCTTTGGTCCAGTATTTTTCTGTGTAGGCAGTAAATTATTTGTAATAGAATTAACTCCTAGTTTTCTGTAACATGTATCACTACTTCTTCTCCCATGATATTCCTTTGTTACTGCAACATTAAATTGTGCCTAGAGATGATGGTAAGAAAAGGAAAATCCTTAAAAATGAGACAGATCAAAGCTGCTGTAATTTTTTATGTGGGTTAGATAAATAAGAAATGATTCTCAGTTTATTAGCACTAGATAACTAGTTACATTTCATTTCTGTCCTTTTATTTTTTTTAATTGAGGCAAACCTCCAAGTGTTTTGAGGCATGATGTTCTAATGTCCTAACATTCAGCTGCTTGGTTCTTAAGGAATGTGTTGTAAATAGCCTGAAGTGAAGTATTTGTTTTTGAGTGGTTTGTGGGAGACTCTTCGGGATTTTTTTTGGTTTTGGTTTCTTTTGGGAGGGGGCTGGGGGTTGTTTGCATGTGTGTTTTGTTAACAGCATGGGAGCAGTAATAAAATAGCACTGTGGCTGGATGTAGTGGAATATGCAATCTGTAATGATACCATCTTCCCTTTTCAAGCACAAAAGATGCAGCAACCTTGTCCTTAGCTGGTTATGGCTGTAAATACAATTTCAGTAGCATGATTTGCCATCTATTAAAAGCCTAAAGTAAAAAAAAAAAAAAAAAAAAAAAACAAACAAACAAAAAAAAAAACTGAACAAAGTTTTGCTTGGTTTGGGTGATTTGTGTGCAAGCACTTTGCTGATAATGCCTGAAGTTTGATGTGGATAAATAATGCAGATCAGAGTTTTATGCATGAAAAGTTGGTGTTTCTCTTGCTGCATCGTAAACACACTGCTGTTTCTGATTAGGTTAGAGTCAAAATGTAAATAGCTCCTGCTGTGACTAGGGATATTTAAATTGGCCTATCCAGAATATTTATTTTCATGAATCAAACAACTGAAAAAAAAAAGATAGGGAATTTTCAGCTCTCAATGGCAGATAAGCTCGATTCAATACCAGAGTCAATGATGAAACCTCTATTATTTTCAGTTACTGTGACTGTGTTCAAAAATAAACGTCAGAAGCCTTTTTCTCATGGGAAAATTGTGAAATAGATTTGTATACAAGTGCCAAAAGCAGAGTCAGTGTTTATAGTATCACCATTTGTTGTTTAAAGGAAACCTTTCTTATTTACATGACAGTTGAACTTTGTCCAGTTATCTCATTAAGTATGTCTGCCTTCTGTTAAGTATCTAGGTTGCTCAGAAGTGACATTATAAATTTATGACAGCTGTGTGAAAGTTATGTACAAAAGCGTGTTATAAACAAATGAATGCAAGTTTTGTAAAGTAATTTATTAGAAATTACTTTGATAATAGAGATAATCTTGCTGTTAATCTGAATCATTATAGTTAAACAGATTTTGTGTGTGTTCTTGTTATTGCACGACTTAAGAACAGCTATACTTTAATTTTAAATTGCCAGATTACATTACTTTCCAGCTGGATTTAAGAGAAAATATTGGAAGCAGAGGGCAGCTCTTCCATCCCTCTGCTCTGCCCAAACTGGCATCACTCAAACCATTGCTGTTAGCTAAAAAACCTTCCAGTTCAGAGTCTGGACAGCCTCTGCAGGGTCACCTGTTCCACTGGTTCTGTATCCTGACTGCTGGGGTGGCTTGCCCTGTCTGAGGTGCCAGTGATGTTTCAGCTGTTCAGCCTCACTGAATTAGGTTCGTGGTCCGAGTTATCTCCTGCCTGTTACAGCAGTGTCTGCCTCCAGATGCCTCAGAAGGCAGTGAGGTAGAAGTTGTAGAGATCTGAGATGATCTTCCTGTTCTGGATTATCTGATACGTTAATAAGTGCACCATGTGCCCTAATGAGTGAAATGTAATCTCTCTTCCAAAATCTGTTAGCACTGAAAATTGAATATTCTTGCTAGCTTTATACACTTTTGGCTATGCAATTGTTTTTTGCCTCTTAGGATTCTGTAGCAGTGAGTGTTGTAGTTTGCTTGTGCATTGTATGAAAAGTTATTTCCTTTTATCAGGCATAAATTTGCTGCCTTTCAGTTCCACTCACTGTCTCTTGTCTAGTGTGTTAGCCAATATGGACAAAAAGCTTTCAACATGTTTTCTTTGGAGTATTCCTTTTTTTTTTTTTTCGTTTATATCTCTTCTTGCTGATTCTTGTAGAGATGAGCAATCCATGTCCTTTCATTTCTTCTGAAATGATATTTCCTCAATCTCCCCATAAGCCCTAATAATTTTGCAATTTTTTAAAGATGCTGCCACTGCTACTGCACAAAGTATTTGAAGGAAACCCACAATGCTGATGATTTGTACAATGCAGTTCTAATAATTTCCCTGCTGTTTTTCATCTCAATGCATATTCATATTAGCATTAACTTTTTTGGGGTTTTGACCATAGCCACACTTGGAATTGAAGTAGTAATTGAATTATTTTACTTTAAACTGAATGTGCTTGAGGTGGATTGGAGGTTTCATTTCCATTGTTGAACCCAAAGCTGAATGTTTTATTTTTGTGAGATTTTTATGCTGGTGGTGAAAGATACATGCATGACCACATTGCTTATTTTATCTCACTCCTCTGGTGGAAATTTAATTATAACACTACTTGTTAATGAACTTTAATCAAGAACTTGGGCCATACTGTTGAGAAATTGTATTTAGAGTTGAACTCAATATCGCAATATTTACAATCACTGTAGTTCTAATCTTTACTCTGTTTTCCAGTTTTTATTGCATATATCCATTTGCTTCATGCCCCTTTGAAGCTTCTTTCTGTGATAATTTTTCTCCATTTGAGCAGCAGAAAAAACTAAATAAAGGCTATTCGAGTAGAAGGTACTGTGTGCTGCTAGCTTGCCTTTGCAAAATAGTTGCATGTACCTTGATGAAATAGACCTTTGAAGTACTTTTTAATTCTTTGAGATATATTTTTAGAAGTAATTTATTTTTATTCACTGGAGACATAATTTTTTTCTCTGTTTTCTATTCTAGACACCAGGGCTATAGCTGTCACTGCAACTTGAATATTTAAAATATTCTGGTTTTCACATTCTAATGAATGATGAAATTTAAAGCATGGTGTGCTTGCTTAAATGAGCTTACAGGTCAGACATCACCTTTCACATTAAATTATCATCAAGTAAACTCCAATGTGCTAGACAAAGCCAGCAAAAGTTTTTAAGAACAAGATTCTGTAGCTGTTCTTGTTTCACATAAGATGTCTCCTGTATGGTTGCCACAAAATAAGGCTTTTTAGGGAGCTAAGAATTGTTCTTTCTCTCATGTTCCTTGTGGTTTCTTCATTCTATGTACTGTACACAATAGCATTCACCTAGAAATATGTATAGCAAAACTCAAACTATCAGGTTAAAACATGATCAAAAAAAGCTGATGTGACCTGTAAAATAGCTTTTTTGAATTTTTAAGTTCTCCCCATTCTGGTGAAGTACAAATTAATTCTCAGCTGAAGGCTTTAATGACTAAGAATCATTTATATTGACTGCCACAAGAACATGTTTGTTAATTGAATGTGGTCTAAGAGCATTCCATGTTGTGTTTTTGCAGACATTGATGAATGTGCAACTGGAAGGCATAGCTGTGCCAATGACACTGTTTGCTTTAACTTGGATGGTGGGTATGACTGTCGATGTCCTCATGGCAAGAACTGCACAGGAGACTGTATCCATGAAGGCAAAATCAAGCACAATGGTCAGATTTGGGTGCTGGAGAATGACAGATGCTCTGTCTGCTCCTGCCAGGTCAGTACAAATGGAAGTAGCTGCTTCTGCAGGGTGGTGGTGGGGATGAAGGGCAGAGCATCAGGATTCAAGTGAAATTCCTGCCTTCTCAGGTGCACATGTGGAGCTGCAGAAATAAAATCATATATCACATAGGGTTTTGAGAATAGCTTCTCTCTCCGACCTGCACAAACAAAAAATTTATTGGAAGTTTATTATATGATATTGAGAGAAGGATGATAGTACTGTTCTGTTAGCAGAGATGCCACCTGTGTTCTCTTGGTGGGAATAACAGCATTTTCATGCAAATAAACTGTCTAGACACATATTGGGGCTAGAGACTGATGCCAGTATCTCCAGCAGATGGCTACAAATAGAAGTAGGTTCTGTGTCTGCAGAATAATTCAGCTTAACTTTCTCAAATGTTTGCTGTGGGAAGTTTGGTCCCAAGCTAAATGCTGATGGAGAGTGAAGGACCAAAACAATGCTGACAGTATCCCGAACATTTCAGCAGCTCGACTTTAGCATTCATGGTTCAGTTTCAGATCACCTATCATCTTCCTATGTGAATAATTACAGAACAGCGGGGTTGATCTTCCTTGACAGCCTGCAATCTGGTATTCTATGAAACCATGATATTCTAGGAAGTTTAAAGCAAGATTCATCAAGCATCTGTATGAGAATTGCAAACTTAGTGCAATCTATTAAAATCTAACCCTTGGGAAAGACACCCTTGGGTTTGACCACCTCAGGGGAGAGCTGCCTGGAGATTGGTTGAATGAAGGATGTATATAAGACAACATGGGAACATTGTGGTTGTTAGGATGTGTATAAGACAACAGCGGAACATTATTGTTGTTAGGATGTGTGTAAGACAACAGGGGGACATTGCGGTTATTACTGAGTGTGTATTGGGGTTTCTGGCTTGGTTTGAATTGTATTTTGACAAAGATACTGTGTAGTGGAAAACTTGTGAGCTGCTAATGGCTTAGAATCATGGTTAAAAAAAAGAAATTGGCTGGAGTACGGCTAGAGTTGTGCAAATTTCTGCCACTGATTTATGTCTCTCTTCTAAAAACAGAATGGGTATGTGATGTGCCGGCGAATGGTCTGTGACTGCCAAAATCCCACCGTTGACCTCTTCTGCTGTCCTGAGTGTGACCCGAGGCTCAGCAGTCAGTGTTTACATCAGAGTGGGGAGCTTTCCTATAACAGTGGTGATTCCTGGATACAGAACTGTCAGCAGTGCCGCTGTCTGGTAAGGTTCCTGATTACAGAGACAGCAGGGAAAAACTATATGAGATATTCTGATCTGTGGATAGTTTCATTT
Organism: Prinia subflava; assembly: GCF_021018805.1. Lineage (NCBI taxonomy): Eukaryota > Metazoa > Chordata > Aves > Passeriformes > Cisticolidae > Prinia > Prinia subflava. The sequence continues at coordinate 44,176,670 of NC_086250.1, forward strand.
TCATGCATTAACATCCACTTAATTTTCCATGAAGTACATGGATAATCAAAATCTGGTTTTCCTGGATTTTTGTCAGTATTGTCCAGTTTCCATCAAAAATGTGTTTTGACGTAATAGACATAAAAATCAATCATGAAGGTGGTTTCAGCAGAGTGGAGGTCATTTGGATATGGCACCTACACAGCAACACTCGTGTTCACTTATTCAGAGACTCATGAAGCTCTATTAGGAAATTCGAAATATGTATTTATTTCACAGCTGATAATTTCAAGGATTGTTGTAAACTAAAAGTTATTTATTCATTTCAACATTTTGAGTAACAGAGGAATAGTAAGACTTTTTGCATTTATCGAAACAAAAAAAGTGAAATGAAGTTTGAAAAAAAACATCTCTTAAAGCTTTTCGTCTTTTTCCTAGGCATGTATTTTGGAATCTAAGCAAAAAATATTTTGCATAATTCTGCTTGTGAAGTTTCTGTGACAGAGAAAATCCCAAGATAAAAACAACTATCTTTTATCACAAGTTATCTGCAAATATAAAGGCTGGTCCATTTAGCAGCTTTGGCTTGTCAGGGTATCATGAATAACAGCCAGAAGCCCATTTCTGTAGTTTGTGCTTTCAGTGTTACCATTGCTAAAATCCAATTAAATAGTGCTTCATTAAATGTTTAAAAATGAAAAAATAACCAACCCACAATTTAGGATCTCAATAGATGTTTCTTTTTTTTCAAGATGCTACTTCTGTAGCAAAAGTCTGCTTTTCTTCAGTGATCATGGATTTTTTGGGGTGACAAAGTATTGTCTACTCCTTGTACTGTCCATCACTGCCAAAAATAGATTGAAGTATCAAGATCAGTGGCTGCATTAAAAGATTGTTTTCATTCTTACCATCACACAACTCAAAAAGAACAAAATTGACCCAGATGAGAATTTTTTAGAAGACTGACTTCACAATACCTTCTGCAACAAGTGGAGGAAATTTGGAGCTATTACAAGTGTCTGTGATTTTTTTTTCAGCTTCTGCTTTAGAGATGGCGAACTCCTCATTCTCCAAGACTTAGATACATTTTTTGTGAATCAGCTGATTTCCTAGAGCTAAATGCTGTTCTTTTTGCCCCCCTTAAGTCCAGACTATTAAATCTGTGCTCAATTGAGCTGAATGAATTGGAAGTCAGAGATGGACCTGCTATTATAAAAGAATAATAAAAAAAAATGCATTATTGACTTCTGTGAAGTCTTTTCTTTGACCAATAAAACTACAACTTTAGCCTTTGTCCAGAGTGAAGAGAAGCTGATTCCAGCTTCTTGCAACTGATATGATTTATTAAACATCTTTAGATTTGTGTTCAGGCATAAAGTAACTTTCCCTAAGGATATGCTGGCCCAATACAAGTCTCTGCTCAGACCTTTTCTTACCCTGAGTGTACTAAACCCATCATGCAGAAGGTGTGATAAAGTTTGGAACTTCAGGTATTCTGGTTATAATATCCTAAGTAGATGGTTAAGTGGGTGGAGGTCCTCTCATTGACAATGTGGTGGTGTTCCCCATTACATTGGACTGCTGGTGGCTTGACACCCTTAATCCAGCCAATGCATTTGTAACCACGGCAGAGATAAATTTGAGGGGTTTCTGTGGCAAGCCAACAGTCCAAATTGTGAGTAAGAACTAGGTGAAATTGGAGATTTTGGCACGCTTTTGCAGTACAGTCATATTACAACTTCTGTCCCTTGCAAAAGTAGGGCCTCACAAGGACAGGCCACAGTCCTGTGTTGCATAATTTTGTGGAGAATTTTCAGCTGCATCTTGATGGAGAATGTACTGAACTGAGTTAAATCTAATATACTTCCAGAATGGCATGCAGATAAAACCACCTGACCTACTGTGTGTCCCACAGTGAATATCAGTGAATATCAGTGTTTTCTGTGCTGAATTCTGAACAGCACCAGATGGGAAAAAATAGCCAGCTAGGAAACATAATGCTGATTCAGAGGAATGGGCGAGTAACAAAATAAGAGCTCATAATAATATCTTGTTCTCTCTGAGAACAGCAAGGAGAGGTTGACTGCTGGCCATTGCCGTGCCCGGAGGTGGACTGTGAGTTCAGTGTGCTCCCCGAGAACGAGTGCTGCCCACGCTGTGTCACCGACCCCTGCCAGGCCGACACCGTTCGCAACGACATCACCAAAACGTGTCTGGATGAAACCAGTGTCATTCGCTTCACTGGAGCTTCCTGGATTAAGCATGGCACGGAGTGCACCCTCTGCCAGTGCAAGGTAATGAAGGTTGTAAAGGTGAAGCTGAGATGCTTCTTCCCAGCTTGTTCTGTGGCACATAAATATTCATGCACTGAGTCTGGTCAGTGAACAGTTGGTGTCTACGCTCGTTTTAAAGCAGCACAGATGACAGTAAAAGTGTTCAGCTTAGTTAACTGTGCTCTTGCAAGTGCTAGAAGCAGTTTGATGTGCTAGCAGATCAGAAGCAGGACAGCAGCTCATGCTGCAGAGTGCTGTGGACATGGTTCTGGGCTTTGCTTTTCCACCAGGATAGCTCAATTTGAGTTTAAACATGGAGCTCCAAGCTCCCTGCAATCTCGGAAACATGCAGGTAGGGCTGTGTAAGCCTAGACTTTGCACAAGAAATTTGTTCAGGGTGACACTATAGTGTTACTGGAACTGATTGAATTGATTTTGAGAATAGTAGTTGTTTTCAGAATAAAAGGACATGGTTACCTAGCTTTTGTACTTGAAAAGTAATCAACCTGTTTAGAACATTTACTGTTTTTGTACTCAAAGAAATTGAATGTCTGAGCCATTAATGGCTATGGGCATATCTGAATTCTGACATCTCTTTTTGAGGATGAAAAAGAAAAAGGGCTTAACATAAGTGTTTCTATTCAAAATAAGATCATAAAGTGAATTATGTTTCTGCCACCCGATACTGAACAGTGACAATATGTGTTTCCACAGCAGCCAAGGAGAGAGATCAGGATTCATGCATAGTTCTCTAATTATTACTGAAATCCACAGTTGATTTTGGGCTTTATTCTATGTTTTTCCCAAGCAAGACACTTCCCAAACCCCAATACGTGGTACAATTAACTATTTGAAAATGTGCTCATAAAGAAAAAATCTATCTTCAACACCTCCTTCTGAGGGAATTCTATTAGGCAGCAAAAGCTGTCAAATATCACTTCCTTCCTCTACTTTGCCTGATGCAATAGGTGCTGCTGTTGAGGCATAGTTTTTTTTCAAGGGCAGTGGTATGCATCAAGTAAGTGTCAGCATTTGTCCTGATGTCAGAATGGGTCAGTGGTTAGAAGAAAATGCTGCAATCTGACAGACTGGCTAATGGTTAGAAAGGCAGCTGCTGCCCAGGGTATGTTAAAACAGGCTTGCAGGCAGAAACCTGTACTTTTGGGGTCCATAGCTGGTGCCATACACCAGCTCCAATGCTAGAAGTTACTTTTTGCTCAGACAAGCTGCAAAGGTTCTTATGCAGCTGTAAAAGTTCCCCATCTGTAAAAGAAATTGTTGTGTGTAGTTCCTCCCTAAGGCACTTTTGAGACGCAGTGATGGGGAGTGTGCTCTTGTTGTACTGCTAATCAGTGGCAATGCAGAGGGTATGTATCAGTTCTGATCATGGCCACCTAAATGCTGCTCCCATCTGGCCTTTTGTGTTAAGCAAAGACTGAACCTTAAGCATGGACTGCTTGGTGTTCAGTGTAAATACATACACAGACTTATCAAATCCATTGCTGCCATGTGAACATAGTGAGGATTAAAATAGATACTCTGCCATACTCCATAATTTTAGTGACTCAGGCGTGACTGTGCCTAACAAAGAAGAGGTACCACTTCATCCCTAAACCAGTCCAAATTTTATTCAGTTCTCCTTACGGAGTAGTGTTCATTTTGAAATACACTATCTGCTCATATTGCCAGCATTTTAGTATTGCAGTTCTGCATGCAAGCAGCCCATTCCCTCCAGCTCAGGATAGTGGTGTGCCCAGTTTGTGTAGTGTTCCTTCTCATTCATCCTGTGTCACCCCACTTGTCTCTTGCAAAGCATCTCACGGAAGGTCAGAGCTCCAGTCTAAGCCTCTCTAAACAAGCTATAGCAAAATAGGTTTACATAAATCCTTTAAGAATTTAGAAACCTGGACATCAGCTAAAGCAGACTTAGGCACAAAAAAAATTCTAATCACAAGTAAAGAAGGGGGAGAGTAGGATTATAACCTCCTGTAACAGAAGGAAAGAAAATGCTTGAATTATTCAGACCTTTGTTTCAATAAGTCCTGTTGGTTTAGTCAATTGAATGCATTTGGACTAATCTATAAATAATACTCCTATTTTATTTGCATTGTAAGAATCAGACTTAAGAAGTAGTAGAGATGCATAAATGATTTCTCCCATATTTTAATGATGTCCATAGGCAATCTGTTCCTTTAATTGCCCTTAGTATTTTCTTAAGAATGTCTGGACTATTTGGAAAAATTTTATGGATTAATGTTTGCTGGTGTTACAGCCAGGATGAATGAAATTGAAGCATTCAGGGCTAAATAAAACCCAGAATCCCTTCTGCCTGATCTGAATAAAACTCCCAAATGCCTTGTCGTATTCAACAGCTTTATGAATTTGAGCAGATGCCTGATACCTTTACTTTGGGAGCATTTCTTCTACTGATCCCAGCTTCTTTCAGTTTGAGTGTTGTAGCTCTGGGACCTAGACCACAACAAGCCAAGCAATTAGAGGAATCATAATAGCCTGTTCCCTCGGGCAGCATAAGGACATGAGGACAATGTCATGAATCTGATCCAAGTCTGTGCATGTTTTGTATTTTACAAATGTGTACGTTCAAATCTGATGGGTATTTGCAGACAGCTGAGCTTGTTAAACTTACTTGTTTTGTACAAAATGCAAATTGTTTCAATTCTTCTTTCTGGTTTTTTTTGTCCTTTAGAATGGCCATGTCTGTTGCTCAGTGGATCCACAGTGCCTTCAGGAACTGTGACACCAACAACTCTCTCTCACAAGCAGTTTCTGGATAAAGAATTTTCCTTCACAGAAATAGACCTTTAGACCAAAAATTGTTCAAAATTAAAGCAAAATTAGGTTGGTTTTGTCTATCTGAAGTGCAGATATGTGATGAACTCAGTTACCTGAATCAGAGTGAAATTTATGGGAGTCAAGACAAGCTCAGATATGTAAACCTTTGTATGAGGTTAGGCCCAGGTCTTCTGGCTATTTGTCTGTCTGGCATTCTTATGCAGAATGTTTAGGTTAGGTTAAAGTGACACATTGTAATGCTGTACATAATGATGTCAAGATCTAAAATCAACTAGGAGCTTTTACAGGGTCTTGCAAATCTTTGAGAGTCCAATGCTTGACCAGATGCAGCAGATTTACAGATAATCATATTTGGAACTGCACAAATGTGTTTGCTTACTGCAGAACTTAGCAGATGTTTGAGCAAAAGGATGAAGCCTTCAGGAATAATGAACCTAGCAGCTAAGATGTGATATGTACAGTATGTGCGCTGAAAAAAAAAGATAGAAGTTATTGTAAAAAACAAAAAACAAAATGAGAAAAAAAAAAGAAAACCCGTGATGCACAGGCATGGCTTCTTAATGTTTTCTGATGGGAAAAGTCATCAATATTTCCTTGTTTTACTGCACTTACTATTATTTCTTGATTGACTTTGTTCAGTATAAGCTCGTTCTTGTGCAAATTTAAATAAATATTTCTCTTACCTTAAGTTTCTGTTTGTGCCATGTTTCCTTTTCAAGGACTTAATTGTCATGTGTGCTGTTACTTCTTTGCCAGTATTTCTGGGAATGTGGACAATACTGGTGAAGTGTTGCCCGTCTAGCTCCTCTACATGTGGGAGTTCATGCCCAGCACAGCCTTATGCCTATCATGTCTTATCTTTGTTAAGATACCCAGAAGTAATTTGTCATCACAGTGGATTAAACAGCAAGCTCACATGCCTAAAGATCAGATCCTATCTGATCCTATCCAACACCAGCAGGGTGTTGTCACGCAGAGGCAGTAGAGACCATTTTGTGTGACTTGGATCTGTTGAGATTTACAGGGGATCTTCTCCAAATTCCCCCTCTCTCTGGCTGCCAAGGGTTGGTTTGTCTTCTGTAAGCTCTGCAGCTGTTTTTTGCTGTTTGTGTGAAGTCTCTTAATGCGTGGGGATTACTTAAAAAATGCAAATCCTATTGTCACTACTGTTCTGTTGGGACAGTAAACAAAGGAGGCTACATGACCAAAGTCATGTTATTCTCAAAGAGAAATAAAGCATAAAGTAATGTTTACAAATTGCAGGCTGAAAATGCGTCATGAACAGTGGGGACAAAACAGGAGAGGAGGAAGATGCCCAAGATGACAGCATTCTTTAGATACTACTTTAGTACTCATATTCTTTTCAAAGTGCCTTACTGTTCTTCGGCATCTCTCTTAGGAGTTCAGTAGATTGTCACGAAATCTGAACAGGCAAAACTGCCATTAATATTGCTCCTGTGAGATATGAAATTACAAGGGAAGTCCATGCATGTGGTTTTACGAAACAGGATTATTTTCTGCAAAGAGATGCTATTTCAGTTTCATGTACTGCAGAAGATCAAAGGGAACTCATGCAACCACATGTATCCAGCAGGCATTCCCTTGAACCCTCAGTGTCTGCTGGAGACTGGATGTTTTTGGATTAGCAGATACAAGAGACACTAGGCCACCAAATGCTAATAGTCTAAACAAGTCCAAGAAACTAAAAACTGGAAAAGACTAAAATGGATATTTTACATTGAACCAATAAATTTATGGAGATTTCCAGACCAAATAAAATCTTTTCCTCATCTAGACCATAAATAACAGGTATTCAAGGTTGTTTTTTTCTGTTCTCTCCTATTCCTGGCAAGCCCCAATCACAATTTTTAAAGAAGAGAGTTAGCTCTCTAAAAAACGGTGCTTTCTCTGCAATGTTTTCTTGCCTGGTGGTAACTGTCAGGAGGTCATGTTTTCACCTCAGACTCTGAGGCACATCTCCAGTGGATTTCATGAGCAGCTGCATGTTTCTGAGAGAAGGTTTAGCAGAAGTTGTGTACCCTCTGAGTAAGGCACTTCAGTTTCGTTCAAGGTAGGTACAAGATAGACATAGAAAAAGCACGGACACCAGAGTTCTTTTTTTGAAAAGAATGAACATTTTTCAAGGGCAGAATCTTGAGCTCTGGCAAAGGCTGTACAAAGCTCTGAAGAGAACCACTGGAGCTGGTAGAGTAGATATCTACAGAACATTGTAAGTAACATTGTAAGCATCCCTATTTGGGCAGTGAATAGAAAAGTTGCAGGTGAGGCAAGTGTCTCTGTCCTTAATCTTGTTCTGTGCATCCTCTGACTTTGATTTCAGAGCTATGACAAACATGAGAACTCTAAGGAAAATTATCTCCAAAATATTTTCTCAATCCTTTTTCTAATAGAGTAACACTGGTGTTTATTACCAGCTTTTAATCAAAATTGAAATGGTGTATAGATGAAAAACAAACATCCATTTTCTTTTGTTGCCTACCCTGACCTGCGTGTTGGAGGATCTTTCTACTATTGTGGATTTGTGAATAACAGTGCAGTTCACTCATAGGCTAAAAAGCCTAAAATTGAGACATAAGGTAATAGCTAAAACCTGAATCTGGTCCTTGGAGAGACACTCAGTGTTGCATATGTGTAAAGAGCAGAAGTGATACTAATGAACAAAGCTGGAAGTCTCTACTAAATAAAAAATAAGAATGGGTTCAGTGAATATTGTCTAATTTATCAATGTTTAAGGTTACTAATCAGTTGGGAGTTCTTTTAAAGTTCAGCAAACTCCAAGAAGACATATCAGTGACCCTCATTTTCATTCCTTTTCACCCCCTCTTCCCTATCTCCCTCCTGTTCAGCCCAGACAGTAATTTTTGAGTGTTCCTGTTTCAAGGTCATTAGAATCTGATCCTACTTTCCTTGTTTGAACCCCTCCTCTGACCCAGACCCTAAAACTCCGCCCCTGCAACACCTGATAAATGCCCATGACCAGGCTCCTCCTCCTTCTTCTTCGCATTCTTCTCCCTCCCCAGTCCTGGGGAAAATAAAATGGATCCTGGAACTCAACAAATGGAGGCTGTCTCCTCCGTTTTCCCTGCTGGTGGCTGCACCTCCCTGAACATCATGGTCACTATTGACATTTGATGCAACAGTAATTAGTAGGTTGTATTTTTAATTTACCTTGAAAAGTAAAATTAAATATGATTAAACATTGGTGTCTTACTTCCAAGCCTAAATTATCTGTTAGATAATATAGTAAAAAAAAAAAAAAATCAAAAAACCAAAAACCAACAATTCTGAATGATGCAGGTACATTGTGTTCTCTTACTGGCCTCTTGTTATTGATGCAGTGTTTACAGTACCAAAGTTCAATAACTTCCATGGAGAAATTGTCACCTCTCTGCAGAGTAATTGCCCTAAGTTAATAGACCTACAAATATAATGGCAGAGATATCCTCAGTTACAATGCTAAATTCAGTGCTATGGTAAAACAGGTTGACAAAATGCAGCAGCATTGTAAGACTGTTGACAAGGGACCTAACTATGTATTTCTAGCGCCCACAAATTTATTAGTGGCACTACCAACCATTGAATTTTTATAAGATGCCTAGAAGTGGGTGTTTATGCAGGGAGGGCTGTAAAAGTCCCCCCCTGCATTTCCAGCATAGGGTCTTGCCATTAGCTCCACTGGCCTACAGCAGGTTCATCCTGGGTCACCTCAGAGAGGCACAATCTCATGAGCCACATTTGAGCTGGCTTCAAATGCAGGATGTGTGTGCAGCAGGATCTCCCCCTCCACAGATTCTCCAAAGTGAAGAAGGCTCCCAGTGCAGCAAATGGCAGGGATGAGCTCACATGCCCTCTCAACAGGAGGGAACTCCCTTGGTTTCGCAGATAAAAATAGCAGTAGCTTTAAAGTAGGGCTCTGCTAGTTATTTTTTTATAGTGTAACTTGCTCACAGGCAAATGCAGTTTAACTTGTCCCCAAAGTAGTTAATAATTTAAGCTAAAAATCACTAGCTAGCTTTTGCCAACTCCATAAAGAAAATGTTTTGGAGTAATAGAAGCAAGAAGGCCATAGCAGCTCTGGCATCTCCTGAGTGGGTGGCCTGTGTCTCTTCTTCAGTGCACTGGTAAAAAGCCCACTGCAGTCCTGTCTTCTACCCAAGTCACAGTCATTGACTAAGTCACAATCCTAGCTGTGTCTCCTGTTGCTATTTTAATTTCCAATTACAGATTAAAAGCTTCTTGTTGATTTCGTATAGTGGCCAAACCTCTGTCCTGGGAGAAAAGACAAAGTGTACCACTGGATTTTTGAGTTAGAAGTATTTTCAAGAGGGCCTGAAAAGAAAAAGATGGTGTTAAAAAATGTTTTTTATCTCTCTATTGGTGTTTATCAGACTTGTGAATGGCCACTAGCATGTCAGTGCATTTCTCTTTTTGACAGGTACTAATACAAAATGATAAAAAGATCAACTGTTGAAATCAATTACTCATCTAGGTCTCCACTAATCAGGATTTTCTTATTGTCAGAGTTTATATAGTCTGTAAAATACCAAACAGGCATTGTTTACTATAGCAGAAAATTTACCACCCTGTATCCTACTAATCTGTTCATTGATTATTTCCATAACTTCCAAATTTAACTGCTACAAACCATAACAATCTATTGATCACATAATTTTCAACCATAAGATAGCCAAACTCAATAATTATGTTTCATCTCAAAATTTGTTTTTTCAGTAATCTCATGTTGCCATTTAAGACTTCAAATGTAACTCCCAGTATGTTATTTATGTATCAGCAGTATTGCTTGGAATTAAAAAATAAAATTGTTTAAGGGCTTATTTTAGGACTGAGTCATCTATGAAAACCAGAATAACTAGAACTGCATCACTACAGGTAGAGAGCATCCATCTAAATAGAACAACAGAAACAAAGTAAACTCCAATGCAATTTCATGGTGGGGAAAGAAATCTCATGGTGGGAAAAGGAATTTCATGGTGGGGAGAGGGGAGCAAAACAAAAAAACCCAATCTCACTGATGTTAACCTGGTCCTGTCCTCTTTTAATGATTGCTGATCTGAACAAGAAGAGGGCTGCAGCCTTGTGCGTGGTTACCTCAGTTTTAAAAAGAAGCTCCTTAGCTGATGCTGCTTTTGAATATTTCATCTGACTGACTGGCCCACAGCCCTTTCCTATTTATTTTCTTAGTGCCTTTGGTAAAAATGTAAAAAGGCCTAAAGCAGACCCTGTATCACAGCTGGAGCATCCTGCCCAAGGCAGGGAGGCAGCAGCCAGCCAGGGTGGGGGGAGCACCACACCACCTGAAGGTGTAACCCTGCTGTTTTACCAGCTGTGTGTGGTTGGGTGCTCCATAAGCTGTGACCAGAGTGACCCAGCTCAGACTGATTCCTCTTGCAACCTTGCAAGGCAAAGCTACACTTTTGGCTGCTGTGTGTGGGTTTTGCAAGTCACATGGTTTGTCAGTGCAAAGAGATGCAGGGGTAGGGTTGATGCTGTCCCAAGAGCTCCCATATCACCCCAACTTGTGCAACCAACAGCACAGGAAACGTAAGGTCTGCCTTCAAGTCAGGAAGAAAATGTCCTTAGTGTCTGGCAAGAAGCCAGGCCCTTTAGCTGCTTTGCAAGGCAAAAAGCTTGTGTTCACCTTGTTCATGCTGGACAAACTCTGAGGCTCACAAACATGCCTCAAAGTGCAGTGCTCTCACTGCTCTGCTGTTTCATGCTCATGCAGCTCTGCAGAGTTACCCCAGTCAACTGAGGGCTAGCCCCAAGCCATGGGCAGCTTCCCCACCACAGGACCTCTTTGGGGAGATACCTGTGGATGCAGCTTTGAAGCTGGTGCTTGCATGGCCTGGACTGGGAGGCTCCTCATGCCCAGGCTGGTGATGAATGGATATCAAAGTCAATTAATGAAGACGGTGTTAAAATTTAGCCTTGCAGACATGCTGGTGACAAGCTGAGGGGATAATACTGATATTACTTAAATGATCTTTTTAAAATCAGTCTCTTTTTACATTTTAAATTTCCATAGGGTAATAATTACATTTGATGGGCCCTGATGCTCCTTTGAAGAACACAGCAGGTGAGTAAGAAATAATTCTTTCCTTGCTTGGTAAGCTTGAGAGGCTGCTCAGCTGCTGTTGCCTTCAAAAGAAAGAGAAAAGCAGCCCACGGAGCCTGTGACCCCACCACACTCAGCAGAAACACACTTTGCACCCTGACCAGTGGGAGTGATACTGCCTGCTCTGGGCTGCCTCCAGCCTCAGCAGCAGGAGCACTTTCTTTTAACATCCCTGTCAAAATAATGAAATGTTGTGGTGCTGTTCCCACCCTCATCTCTGTGGCTGCCAGTATCAGCACCTGGCAGATCACTTTCAGTGTTGGCCTCTCTCTGCATTGCTCCCATAACAGGTGATTTTATTCTCCCATCTTTTCTTCTTACATGGAATTTGTCACTCCTTGGGCTGGAGATCACTCATGTTGGTTTAGAGGTTTTAGCCAGTGTTAACCCTCCCTTTACAAAAACTAAAATATGGTTTCCCACTGTGCATTTTATATGTTGCTAATATAGTGTACAATTAAAGTCACTGAATTTGGATAAATATTGGAGTCAAATTCCTACTCAAGTCCCAGTTTTCACATGTGAGGTTCATCTGTGTTTTCTATTGCTCTAGAAATTGAACCAAACTGAGTAAGTGGTTGCTGAAATTCTAATTAACTTTGTTTTCTTTTTGAATGAGGATTAAAGCAAACGAAGAATCCACTTCTGTTTGTTTTGTTGTTTTGGGGTTTTTTTTACAGAAGTAGCTTCCAAAATCTGCAGCCCAGAAGGCCAGTTTGCATCCTCACAACCACAGGTCTAATTTCTTGAATCCTCTTATACTAAAATTTAAAATGCTTCATCAATTCCCAAAAAAACTATAGATATTCAGACATTTATATGGCCCATTTAAGTGATCTTTTTGTTTCTTATATAGCAAGTTTTTGTCATTTGTGTAGCTTTTGAGTGATTTTTGCATGCTTCATGTATTTGAATTGCTTCTTATGGGTAATATCCTTTTGCACATAAAGCTTCTCAGCTGTTGAATTTGTATTATTTTAGCTATTAGAATTTAAGGTTCATATGTGAAATATATTCCTGAAATATATACACCTGGTCAGCAAAATAAAATCCTATAGAGAGATACATTTGGCCCAGTACACATAACAGTGAAGGTAAAACTGTGTTTGATCTAGTATTTGAAATAGTTTTTGTGTTTTATTGTGTTCTTCAGCTGTGTTCCAGCAGATTTGCAATCATCTATTTTGTAAGTATAAACCTGGATTCTGAACAATCAATGAGTACAAGGTCAACTGCAGCCATTGCCTGCCTGGTGTGAATCAAAAGTTAAGACACATGGGCATTTGTAAGAAAGCAGAGAAGCATAGATTTCACTGTCACCAAAATGCTTTTCATGTTCAAAAATAAATATATGAAATGGTTTCAAGTGAATTAGGTAATAATATTTTTTGCCAGATTTTGAGAGCAAAATCAGGGAAAAACATAGAGGTGAATTTATAGAGTATTTACTGAGTACTGTACTGGTCTACACCAGAAAATCCTGAGATGGCACTGACTGAATAGTGCAGATATTGGGCAGTGGTTAAAAAACTTCCTCAGGGTAAAAAAGTGTCTTTGAAAAACTTCTGGTGCTGAGCTTTAGACATGTTGCACAACTGGTTAAAGGCACCTGAACATGGTCATGGTGGAGGAGTAGTTTAGGGATGCTGCTGTCCCCTCTTTGCTCAGGTACAGCTGACACCTCTCCAGGTCTCCTTACAGTGGGTTTGGGGCAGGCACACGACAGCCACTGCCCTATGGCTCCAGGTCTTCAGGAGGTGGTCACTGCTTCTGGTTGTGTAGCCACATCCTTTGTACTGGTTTGGGACAAAAGCATCTAGTCCTGACAGGAACCTCCTGCCATGGAGACCTGGCAGCAGAAAGAGAGTTGGCACAGATGCTGGCAACTGGCAGCTTGCTGTCTTGAGGGGCAGTGACCTCCAGAAAAGGAGAACACCAACAGACATCATCAGGGAGTTGATCCAAGACCCAGAGAAGTGGAGATCTTCCCTTGTATTAGGACCTGTGTTAAGATCTGATTATTTTGTTTATTAGAGAGATGCCTCTCTAATAAAAGAGGAAGGATCTCCAATCAATGTATCCCCTGAATTAAGGTGCAAACAGACCATAGGCTGAAGTCTATAATAAGGATTTTATTTAATAATAAATGTGAAGAGGAGGTAGAAAGAACGAGATAAAAAAAAAGCAGGGGGTGGAGAGAGAGTGACAGAGAGACAGATTAAGTGAAAAGGTATCATGACCCATGGATCCAGTAGGTGTCCTGCTGGTTCTCTCTGTTTTTCTGGTCTTCTTGGTCATGGAGGTCCCATGAAATGTGGGAACATCCAGGTGCCTCCCCCAGAGTGGGGTAGATTCACACTGTCTTTTGAAACACCATGGATCATGTACAGTCCTCTGGTGGAAGACATTCAGTCTCTCACAGACCCAGGCCCTGAAATATTTATTCATGTGCTAAATGAAAGAGTGCTACCAATCCCTTGTTTTTAGTATGGTTGGAGTCTTACACATCATATCTGGCACAGTGTGGTCTTCCATCACCTTCTCCACAGGGATGAAGTTCAAAGAGGCTATAAATATATGTATACCTGAAAATTATGACAACAAGAAATAAATTTGACCTATTTTGTTTGGCTGAGGCACAAAGAAAATAAGTCAAATGTATCTTAAATGTATTCTGATTTCTGAAAGGAAACTTGGATGGTAATATCAAGAAGGCCCTGTCTGTGTCTCTTGAAGTGTCCTAAAGGAAAGGATCCATTTGATGTGGGGCAGTTTTTCAATGAGTGCACAATTTAGGAGCAGCGATGCAAAAAATGACAGACACAAAGAAACAAGAAAGACTTGCAGACACACGACTGAAGCACCATGGCTGTGAAAAGCATGGGTCCGGTTGGTTCAGCTGTGTGCCTTGGTGTCCCTAATTACAGATGTAACCTGATGGTTTATTTTCAATGGCTTAGCAAGAAGATTACTTTCACAGTGGTTCCCTGATAAATGACTGCTTGTTCGTTAACATAGCTGACATTTCCTAACTCTGCTTAGTTACGCAGCCTCAGTTCATTCACATCTTTTTTAGTTCATAGGCCGAAGTTCAAATGGAACAAATTTTTGATCCTACTTGTATGGCTGCATATACTTTCCCTCCTTTATGGTCAGAATAATAGCTTCAAACCCAGAAAAAAAAACCCTAACCCTGAAACAGCAGAAAGTTCATTTACATTTATTCTGGGGCAAAACTTCTTTTGAACTCTGAGTATAATTTCTTCTTCTTAATCACTTGTACCTTACAGTAAAGTGTAGTTGCTCAAATCTATATTGCTTTCCTACTGGGTCTATGCTATAATTATAAATATGTACCCCACTTAAACAGCAAAATTTTTTTTCAGTGTATTTAAAGCAAATAGATTATAAGCTCATTGGATAATGTGTTGTTAGAATTGGCAATGTTTTTGATATGGGACAATGGCATAGTATGTCCAATCAAAGCCTATCTCTAAAGAACTCCATTTATCATGGCCAGAATTTCTAAGGTATGTATCAGAAAAGGTTTAGCCTAAAGAAATGCATAGAAATAGAGATTTTTTTTCTGAAATGTTTGCTTCAGCACTGTAAATTTTCAGAGAGCAGTAATGGCAGTAATGAACCAGGTGAATGTTTGATTTGAAGGGCTCCTTTGGAAGATCTAGAATTACTCATCTAAACAGAAGCTGTACACATCTGAGCTGTGTTGGAGTTGCATATCTCAGTGCTCTTCTGGGATGGAGGAGACTGGAGTGTAAGACCCTTCTCTTTTACCTTCTTCACTTGCCCAGGAAGTAAGTGCCCAGCCATTACCTCCTACACACTTCTGGTCCCATTCTCACCTTTTCCTTTTCCCTATGATTCTTTTTAGTCTGATTTTAAAACAGCCATCTCTCCTCCCAGCTAAGTGCCATAGCCTAGAGCTGAGCTGTGCTGTCTCTACTCAGTCTTCTTTTTCCCAAGACACTTGCATACCTGGATGTCCAGTTACTACAAGGTGTGTGGTGGACAAGAGGAAGGTCCTCCCATCAGTGTGCCCTCCCCCAAACCCTGCAGCTGGGACTTTCAAATGTCTTTTAGCAGATGCCTCTGAGGAGACAGCAAGCTGAATACCACAGACCAAGGGCCCAGTGTCAATGGTTTTCCAGCACTGCCAATGCACACAGATTTAGAGGAAACCAAATAGCAGAATGGCAGCTGATCATGCACTTGCCATTTTCATTCATGGACTGCTATATATTTTTTTAAAACACTGTCTTACAGAAAAGTCACAATCTTTTAGTAAATAATTTTTCATTAAAAAAAATCTACATGGGATATAATCTTAGTGTCATTTATAACTTACTGAGTATCTTTTGTTCACTGGACCAAACAGTCTTTTGTTAACATCCATGAAACTTCAAAAATGTCATAATAGTCACTGAATAGCTCTCATTTTATTCCCAGCCTACATTAGAGACAGATACAGAATTACAGGGAAAGCATTAATAAAAAATTGACACTGAGGACTACAAGGACTGTTGCAAAGTGCATTTCCTAGTATGCATCAAGAGCTAACAGTATAAAAAATTCTATACAATTCATGCCTAATATAGTGTGGTTTGATTTTTCAAAAAGAACAATGTATTTTTCACTCTCCCTAAAATTGTCTCCATAAATAATAAACCATTTGAAAGCACTAGATCAGTGCAGATGGGCAGAATGGTGTTCATGGTGTTTTTTGCTAGAGTCCTTCCCATGTTTATATGGGGATGGGTGGGTAAGGAACCTGATCCTCCCTTTTTGATGACAAGTTATTTACACTGATATGGAAGATTTAATGTCAGTGAATGAGCTGCAGAGGACGTGAACCCACAGGCAGCTCAAGTGACTGACACAGGAGCCAATTCTGCATCATGATTAAAACAAAGGAACACATTCCCTTTACTTCTATGTGAAAGACTTCTCAGCTTTCTTTGAGCACCAGTAGTGGGACACAAAAACAAACCAATAACTCATCTGGTGCACTTTTCCTCTTCCATTTTCCTTTCCCTGCACTTGTTTTAATGTGTTCCTGAAGTTCATCTGCTGAGGTTCCTGGCACTGTATGCACAATGTTTTCACTCATTTGTCTTGCGTTGCTTTAAGGTTCTCTGACCACTAAAACCAAACCAAACTTAACCAAACAAGCCACTGAGGAATATCCTAAAAAAGCAACAGAGCTGTTAAAAGAGGCTGTATATTACATAAATGAGGGGCCATTTAGAAGAACAATCTCATGTCTTCATAAGCAAAAGTGGCTCACTTTCCATGTAGTGGCATGCTTTCGAGCCTCCCTCTTGCCTCCCAATTATATGCTTTTCAAAGATAGAGCCAGAAGGTCACAACCACTTTACTCTCCACACAGTACTCTCCACATCAGCCAATAAAAACTTCTACTTCTTAATGTATTCCAATTATTTATGATACCTAGTTTGAACAAATACACTTCTAGGCCTGAATCTGGAAGCTAAAAAGGAAAGAAATGGCATAACAACTCATTTGAACTGGGAAACACCAGACTGGAAAATAGAGTTCTCCTAGAATGCCTTTGTTGGACATGGGGAACATAAAGCATCTGGCTTTCTTTATGTTGTTTGAAGTGTTCATTTGAAACAAAATCATCCTGATATAATTCTTTATATTCTATTTGGAAGTACAGCTGAGACACACACAAACACATGTGTATCTCCCAAGCAAATAGAGTGGGTTTAACTTGTCAGACTAGATGTGCTAGACAGCTCAGTATCTAGCTCCTGCTTAAGCCTTGATGGGAGCTAAAACAAGTATCTTGTCAGTTATGTCTGACCTGATGTATATACTCAGAAGATGCCTGTGAGAATTTCTCAAATGCAAGGATTGGAGTAAACAATTCCTGTTAGAGAGTGCTGAGTCTGGTGGCCCCAGAGTGGGGCCCCTGTCACAGCTCCCTGCCTCCAGACCATGAACCCATGTGCCCCACTCCCAGAGCCATTCCTCTTGTCCCCAGGCCAGGTGCCTCACTTGACAGTGGCTCTATCTTGGTGCTGGTCAGGGTCAAGCACTGACAACACGCCCTCATTATGCCCTGTGCTGGTTCACTCCTGGCATTGTGCCAGCCAGGGTCTGTGGAGGTGAGCCTTGCATGGGCAAGCAGCCCCTGTGATACCAGGATGAGCTGGCCAGGGAGGTGCTGGTGTTCCCCAAGCTGTGGTGTTCTTTGAGGGTGTGTGTGCAGCTGTAATCATGTAACCCCACACTCCCTATCCTCCCCTACCCCAGAGCCCACCAGATGACTCAGAGGGACTTCCAGTTGGATCTCACATGGCTATTGTGGCTATAAGCCGCAATACATGGGATTCTGGATCAAAATGCTCTCATCAGAAGCCAGTTGTAATAAACTCTGTAATGACAAAGAATGCCACTGAAAATGAACCAGAGAAAAAATTCTTATAGACCTCTCATTGATATAATGAATTTTTAAAGAAGAATGAACATGTTTCCATAGAAGGAAACAAATATCAGGTCCTGTGAAACTCTCCAGGACAGAACAGGTTGTAGTTTAACAGTTGTTCTCTCCTGAACAGCAAAACAGGGTAGAAGGGCTATTCATCAAAGAAGGGACACAGTATTTTGGACACAGTATTTCAGGTAAAAAATGTAGCACGTCTATTTTCCTGTTCCTGGGAAAGCCCTCACTCCTCCTTGGCTTTGGAAGGACCCACTTACAAAGAAGAAAACCCGAATAGACAGTCCAGCTAAGAAGAATCTCATCCCTAATGCCTGTCTACAAACCACTGAAGAGTTGAGTGTACATTTCCAGGGTGACATGGGCACAGGAAGTCCCCACCTGCCTTCATGGAGCTCAGACCCAGTTTGAACCTGCAGGAGACCTGCATGGAAAGGCACAGGGTTTGAAGGGATGGTGGGCTTTTTGCCCTTGTTACAGGGAGTGTGCATGCTGTTCCCAGGGGGTACCCACCAGCCCGTGGTTAACCAGCATGTGCCCCAGGATGGGGTACAGAGCCCTGAACAAAAAACGAAGGATACAAAGAAAGGAGTTTCATCCACTCCATGTTCTCAGCTTAGTGCTGGTCAGGGTTGGACTCCATCTCTCACGTGTTTTCTTCACATTACAGATTACATCTGTTACATGTACAGATGATGAAGCTTGTTCCTTGAGCTTTCATTGTGAGGGTTGTTTATGCAATTTGCTGGACTTGGTTTTTCATGTTTTATCTCCTCCCATATGATAGCAGAGTCAGGATCACTCTGCATTTACAGTTGGTTTTTTTGGGAAATGTTGAGGAGTGTTCCCCCTTTTGAACTGGCTTGCTCCAAAACAACTCCCAGAAAGCCACTTGTCAGGAAGAGCGTGGTGTTCTCCCCAGTGCTCTGAGCAGAAGGGCTCCCTGCCTGCTGCCTGTGGGCATCTGTGCCTTTCACCAGGGCCATCCTGCTGGGGCTTTGTCCTTCTCACTGGCAACACTTTTGGAAACTGAAAAAGGCCAATTTATCCCCTTGCTTATTTAAATGCAGACAGGCTAATGCAGTGGCTATTTAAAGCAATGGCAGTCAGCAGAACAGATGCTTAGGACGTGACTGCTGGACTATCATTAAAAGATATGGTCTGTGATCAAAAGATGTTTATCCTATGGGAAATGGCAGCCCTCTGGGACCTTTTTGGCTTATTAAGAAAGTTTTGAGCTACCATGTCTCTCCAGCAGAGATAAAATAATGCAAACTTGCTTCTGATACCAGGAACATGTTGCTCTCATTCCCAGTGTTGTTTCTGGATCTTCAGACTACTCTGTTTTGATTCTTGTAGCTAAGTGACTTCGAGTAGAAAGAATGAAGTATCTTATGTTCTTATAGACTGAGATCTTAATTTCTTGTAAGTATTTACAGGTACTCTTGACTTCACCCTCTGATTTCATAATATAATGTAATGTAATGCAATATATAATAAATTATATTTTCCACTCTGACTTCCTCTTGTACACTATTTTCTAGATAAGAGATCATTCTGGGTACTTAGATTGATAATTTCAAGGATGCAGAATGGATTTGGCTGCATGCATTTCCTTGAAATGAGCAGCAACTGTGTTTCTAATCTAATGGAGTGATTCTGAAAAATTGCATACTTACAGCCTATTTTTAACAAAGGAATTATTTCCTTTCAGGAACAAATCCTCTGTAGCATGGCAAGCTGCAGCATGTAAGCTAGTTCCTAACCACTTCAATTCTCACCAGAGGCAAATCTAGAAGTGTGTGTTCTACGTTTCTTTGGTTAATAATGTGAATCAAGTTTTATTTGGTAAATAAAAAGATATGTGTTGCAAAAGTTTTCCAACATCTCATTTAGAGTGTAATAAACATTGTGTTGTTTGCTAGCCTTGTGGCTCCTCTTAGTTTCTGATCTTGTGGTATCAGAAAAATCGATATCTCATTTCTCACATCAGCCAGACGGACAGACCAGGCAAGGGCTTCAGCCAAGCCTTTGTGCCATTCTGACAGGGGAAAAAACATGTTTTCCCTATTTCAGGCTCTCCTGTTTACAAGCAGCTATTGACGCCTTTGCAGTACTTTCTCTCAGTAAGATCTATCACAGTAGAACTTTAAAGCCTTGCTGGCTTGGCTGTATTTCTTATACCTCCTCACTTATCAAGTACAGCTATAAATCCTCAAAGTGGTTACTTCTGCATGTGCTCACTAAATGTTGAGATTAGCCCCATAATAAAGTGTTCTGAATTTATGGTCAGCCTGAATTATGCTGATCCTTCCAAAAAAGGGTGTCAGGAGATTTTGGCTTACAAAAACCTGGCAAATACACTGCCATGCCTGCTGATGAAATTAGTTTCCCTGCATGGCTATATGACACAGCTCGTTATATCTGTTGCAAAACAAGTTGGTGGAGAACCAACTGGCAGTAGAAAAGGTTTGCTCTTCTGCTCTATGGATGTCATGGTACACATTAAAGGGTAACTTTTAATTTAAATTTAAATCCCACAACTTGGGGGAATACTGATATTCATAGAAAGAGTATTTTCAAAATTAGGAGGTGAAAAAAGTTATATTTTGAAATGCATTGACTAAATCTAAAACATTATTAGTGAAAGCACTGATTTTTTTACTTTTATGCAAAATATATCATAATCACATCCAAATAAGATATTAAATGATAAACAGACCATTTGGTTGCCAAGTGAATTATGCAATGTATGGAAACACCAAATAAGAATTACCCACTTAGCTCTGGTTGGCAGTCTTACTCACAGTGCCTATTGCACATTATTTTCCACAGAGACACTGCTAGTCAAAATAAAACCGCTGAAATTATTTTCTCTCTCTATTAACTGTGGCTGAGTGTTCTCCACAACAGTTTCTTCACAGTTATGTCACTGCATATGAGATGGTTGTAAAGTTGGCTTCAAGAAAGCCAGTGCTGGCATTTAGTGAATCTACAGCACTATCAGTATAGTAATAGTAATGGTAATGCCCATGTAATACATGAAATTTAAAATTCAAATGCAGGTACTCCATTTTCCACATGTCACCCTCAGGAGGGCTGTAGAGGCAGCTGAAGTCAGGAATTTGTGTGCAAATTCAGACTCTTCACAGACTGATGGAAAGCAGCAGAATACAAACCAGACCTGTGCAATGCTTTTATACTAATCCTCTTAAAATGCCCACTAGTCCAAGTCCTGTGATGAAACCAGAACCTCAGTGCGGGTCTTCCCTCTGCTTTGCCACATCCAGTTCCCTCAGGCCCGGAGATGTCTGGGGAAGCCAGCCCATGTGCAGACCCAGAGTAACAACTGCCCCTGGGCTGAGCCTGGCCACTCCGGGGCCTCGTCCACACACCCTACATTGTGTGCTTTATTACCATGTAACTCTGTAAGATCAGGGCATTGCCCTTCATCTCCCATTGAGTTTTTAGGTCCAAAATTTTAAACTGAGACCAGGAAGCTCAAACCCAAACCAGTATTCCTGTGAATCTCAGAGAATGAAACCAAGGGCAAACAATGCCACAGTCTTCTCTGATGGCTGCACAAAACTATGAAACATAGTGGGATTGCATAAAGATTCTTAAATGACTGAGAGAAAGTTATGGGATCCAGGTTTAGGTTTGAGGAATTGAGTATAGTGAAGTATGCATCCATCTTCCTTCTAATTGCAACTTCTGAAGTGCAGCTGATTCAGAAGAAAGGCTCTGTTTGTTTGGATATGAGTTGAAAGATCAAGATCAGTGACACCATACATAAACACAGGCAAAGTGTGAATATAATGTTCCTACTTTTTGAAGCTTACTTCTGTTAAGCATAAACTGTACTGTTCTTCTGGAAATGAAATTTAAAGATCACTTTGTCAAAGACATCACAAAGTGCAAAGAAATAACCTTTGCACAGCTCATTTTTAGCTGGTCTAACTTCAAGGCAGAAATCAGAGTTAAGAAAGGAAAATAAACCATGACATAAAAGCAATGCTTCCTCCTTTTCTGGATGATTGCATGTTCAGATTGCACTTAAAATTCCCAGGGGATGTACAGATTGAGAAGAAATATTGGTTTGGTGTAATGGCAGCATGGAGATCATAGCTATAAGCTATTTCTGAAAATCATATATCAGTGTCTGAGGACCAAACCAATGCCAGGAGTCTAGCATTCAATTCATATTCATTTCATCACTAATTATATTTTTTTTTACTTGACAATGCATCATCACTCATGCAAATAGCTATAAGATATTTTTTTCACCCATAACCACACAACATGTGCACAAGACAATGACTCCTGAAAACTGTCGAGCATAAATAAGAAAAAAGCTGGTTTTGTTAGTGGTAATTCTGTACCCACTTGAGAAACTGTTTCTTCTCACTAGAACCCAGGGTGTCAAACAGTTCTTTTCCCAAAGGGTTTATCTTTCAACCAGGCAAGGCAAGCAGAGATTCTGAGAATGAGATGCAACAGCCAAGAACTGAGACTGAGGGATAGTTTGCAGTCAGCATGTTAATTCAATTCTTTATTTTCTTAAAAGGAGAATATGTTCTTATTGTCTTAAAAGGAGAAACACCTGAAAACACTGTAAGTGAGAATGGGGTACCAAGGCTGTGAGAGACAATCTTGACAGCCTTGCAACAAGTGACTAATTAGCACGGAGGAGGAAATACTTAAATTTCATTGTGCTGCTTTGACCAGTTTCCTAAGCTGTTGGCCACCTTGTTCAGTTAATTTTGAGCATTTCTCAGCATGTGCCCTCATCCTCACCCTGCAGCTGAGAATATTGCCTCTGGAACTGGGTCCTGCAGAGCATGTGCCAGTGCTTTCTCTCTGAACTCACAACTCAACAGTTGCTCACAGAAGCCACCTGGCATCAGCAGCAGACGTGATCCTCACTGCAGCCCTCGCTGAAGCTGTCCTAATCCCTGCTCCCCTGGCTGAAGATCTCCTTTTGATCTCCCATGCTGCATTCTTTTTCTTCCTTTCCCACATCTATCTGGGCCCAAGCATGGCACACTTTTTCTGTGCAAGTCTCTCTCAAATCACTCTTAGAGTGTTTTGGGGTGGGATTTTTTTAAGGAATATGTCTTTCCCACTAACATTATGATCAAGCTGCAGCAGCTCGAGCTAGCCAGAATCACTCTGATACGACAAAGAGTAGCTCAGGAGACAAAATGGGCTGAGCTTCATCTCAGTCCCTTGCCTTTAGCTGTGCTCACCAAAGCCTCCTCCATTACAATAAAATCTTGCCAATCTTACTGCACTGGTGAGCGAGATCAATACTGTCAGCAGCAGCCTGCCCAGATGTGAGCCAGCTGTGTGCAGCCAGCATGGTGACATCCATGGGCACTGTGGGCTGGGGGAGATTTGTGGGTGTGTTTTCACTGGTAGAGAGTCACGGAGTGGGGCTGCAGAAGATGATCTTCCAATCTGTGAAAAACGTGAAATGATTAATTCATGTTCTTATGATAAATTGGAAAACTATAAAGTTATATTAGGTAAAAGTCTATGTTTTAGTGGACCTTGCAGCAGATGGTGAAACTGACAACCCTGAACAACCCCAGGCGCCTCCATTCAGAAAAGAACAAAGGACTTTCCTGGAATGCTTGCATCCTTCTCAAGTACCGGCAGGAGACCTGTCGAGATAAGGTGGTACAGCAACTCACACCTTGGTTACCATCTTCACAGATCATCAAGCAACATCATCCATATCTCGATCCACATCTCGATATCGATCATAAAGATCTATAGAAATTGGACATTAACATTTGAACTAAGAAAAGAACTCTTTTCTGCTTGGTCGGGGAAACTCCTGAATTTGTATAGCTAGTCGGGAAACAATGGGGAATATGGGGAAATATTGCCGAGGGCAGAATAAAGTGTATAAAAACCAAGCCCCGAACCGGGCAAATTTGTGAACCATTGGGGGAGATAGCAGGCTCCCAGACCCTGTATCTCACGGTTCACCCTTGACATTTCCCAGGAAAACTCTGTCAAGTATCTCCGCTGTTGGTGGGTTATCGAAATTCTGTGATTTGATCTTTATTAATAAACCAAATTATTATTTTAATTGGAATATCGTATTGGCATTTATAACACAATCCAACCTTAGGACTCCAGCAGCACCAGCTTCCACTCTTTCCTTACATGGACAGTGAGAGCAACTAACCTGATGCTGTCTGAGACTGAGGAGCATTTGGCTGGCTCCAGCACAGATGGCTGTTTCTGAATCTCATGAGTACCCTGGTGGACTATGTCATGAAGTGGAGCTATAGGGAAGAGGTTTCCTGAGGTGGCATTCTTTGGTCATCTAAAATGCTTGCCTTTGCTGTTCTTGAGCAACATTTCGGTAAGTATCCCCAGGTATATGAGCTTTGTTTTGTTTGCAACTATAGTAAAGGCATTATTAGAGTTACTTCTGCATCTATACTGAGAGACAAGAAAAGTGTGAGACAAACACTGAAAACACCTGTAAAAGTGCGAGAATTTCACTGAACTGCAGAATCACTAAGTGGTTTAGATTGGTTGCAGGTTTTCTAGTCCAACTCCCTAGCAGGGCTATGTAAAGTCTGTTGCCCAGGACCATATGCAGATGGCTTTTAAATTTCTCAAAGGAAAGAGACTCTACAACCTTCCTGATCAACCTGTTACATAGTGAAAAACTGTTTCCTGATATTCAGAGGGACCCTCCTGTGTTTCAGTTTGTTCTTATTGTCTTGCCATTGAAAAGAGCCTAATTCTATCATCTTTGCACCTTCCCTTCAGACACTATACACCAGCATGCATACACATAAATGCAGAGCTAACTATGAAAATGTACAAATCTAATAAGTAGAGTGAAGTCAGTGGGATGTAACAGCAGGATGTAAGACAGTGGATTATTCCAGGAGATGCTAAAGCAAGTAGAAGCCCCCTAGAAGGTGTACTCTGCTTTCTCAGCTTCTTTTTTCTCGGGTGTGAGAGACTTAAATATAATGGTTAATGGCTCAAACGAGCAGCCACAAAAGCAGGGGTGCTTTGTTGTCAATGCAAGGTAATAGCCCAGGGTTCAGAGGGGGAGAGCAGCAGAGGAAATCACATTTTGTCTAGCAAAAAACAGAGTTTTGAGCCAGATAAGGGAAGAGGCTGATAAAAAGCAGATCTTGCCAGGTGAAACAGTGCTTTTTATCATGTCCTCCCTTACACAACTGGCTCAGGTATGGAAAGTTCCCTCTGGGGAAGGGAACTGTGACATTTACACATAGGCCTGAAGGTATTCATCCCTTCTGAGGGGGCTTAACTGGCTAACAACACTGCTGTGACAGGCAGCTGTAATGTCTTAAAAGGTGTCATAAACCATCAAACACCTCTGAAGCACCCACAGACTCATTTCTTGGGGTCTTCCATCAGAGGCCTGTCATAATCCAGTGTTGCATCAGACAGTGTAAAACTCCCCCTGTAGGGGAGGTATATGGGCATTCCCACCTATACTTGAACATATATTAACCCACTGAACTTTGTGTTTCACAGGCTTCCCCTTATCCCCAACCTCTATTGTTTCAAGACTGCGACCATTGCTTTGACCAAGGTACATCTAAATTTCAACCAAATACATCAACCAAGACTCATCACTGCACCCATGAGTGATAATGTCTTTCTACTCATCTTTCCTTTCCTTTCCTTTCCTTTCCTTTCCTTTCCTTTCCTTTCCTTTCCTTTCCTTTCCTTTCCTT